>NC_084600.1:38882534-39182534 GCF_033807715.1 Cololabis saira
AGACACTCTTGCAACAATAGTTCTTACAAGTCTCTCACATTAATAAGGCATTTTCACCCAGAGAACTACTGCTCAATAGATATTTCCTCTATTTTCACAAAATTTTCTGTAAACTCTTGAGATGGCTGGGGTGAAAAAAATTGGTTTTCTGAAATACTCAGACTAGTCCATATGGTAAAACTTAAAAAGCCACCGTCCTTCCTCACTCTGATGCTCAGTTTGAACTTCAGCAGATTGTCTTGGTCAAGTGTGCATGCCAAGGTGAAGTGAGCAGCTGTCATGTATGGAAAGTTCAGATATTTTTTCAACCAGCTACTGAACGAAATGGCAGAGAGTATATTTATTTATATAAGGATGATGAATGAATTTAAACATACAGAAACTAAACAATAAACTATGAGAGACAAAAGCTTGGAGGATATGGGTCTAAAAAGATGATGGTAAGAGCATACAACTGTTTTCTGCCTCCCTTGTCTGGCTCATGTTTGGCGAGAAGAAGGAAGTAAGATTGCTTTCACTGATCTCTGCATAAAGTAATGAGGAGTAAATCAGAAAAAATGCTAGGGACAAGTAAAAATAGTAGTGCCACAGCACTGGGCAATGAGCACTGGGCCTAAAAAATGTAGTTTTTATGAGCTGCTTTGCAACCAAGATGTTTATATTAATAAGGGAAAAGAAAGTATTAGTACCATTACATTTTCCTGCACTTTCCTGCTGTTCTTGGCAATAGCTTTCCCCATTACAGTGGGCAGAATCATGACCCTGTAGAAAGAGAAGCTACAAGAGCACATCATTCAGTCCTGTCGATTTGTTAGCAGTAGGGCTGTTCGATTAATCGATTTTAAATCGTAATCGCGATTATGTAATTAGAACGATGTTAAAACGTGAAAATCGTAAAATCGATTTTTCACTTTTTTTTTTATTTTATTTTTTTAAATTTTTTTTACCTTGTCTGCACACATATTAATGATTGATACCATATTAATGATTGATGGAAATACCTCTCAATACCTGCGACAAGTGCCCCATCGGAGAGGCTCTTTAGTGTAGGAGGGGGCGTTGTAACATGCCACCGGACATCCCTCAAGCCACATGCGGTAGACCGGCTCGTGTTCCTTGCAAAAAACTTGCAAATGTGAATAGCACATGTAATGACTGACATTACACACCTCTACCTCCTTCATGGGTTGCATTATTATTTAGCATGCAAAGACCCAGTTTAGTTTAATTAGAAAATGTCTTGTTTTATTTAATTGGAAATATAACGTACTGTATGTTTGCAAGTGCTGATTTGCTGATTTTTTTTTTTCAGAGATAAAACTTTATATTTTATTATATTTTTTAAAACTTTTTTTCAACTTATTTTACAGAGTTTTGCACTTTATTCATTCATTTTTGGTTTAATAAGAGCAAAGTTTGCACTTAAAGCCCAATGGGGCAAATGTTCAATAAAAAAACAGCATATTTGAAATCATTTCTTTGCCTTTTGTCAATTCACAAAATTATCGTAATCGAAAATCGGATTTTGAGAGAAAAAAATCGAGATTTTATTTTTGGGCAAAATAGAACAGCCCTAGTTGGCAGTTCATAAATGATCATCTTTCTGTCACAAGATTTGGGTAGCTTCCTGTAGTTTTCCAAAACTTGGAATCTTGACATTCACACCTCCTTCAACAGCAACCGTGGGGGTATGAGGGCGTTGGTAAGCTTCTCGCACAACCACAACAGAGCTGCCCAACTCCTTCTGTCCCATGTGGTGTTTATAACCTAATGTGATGACATAAATGCCTCCCTCTTGAGACAATATGAGAATGTGCCGGGGTTTCTGTATGGGCAGGGTTTTAATTGCACCTTTGAGTGTTGCCATTTAGAAGAGACGGTGACAATTTTGCTGCCTTACACACAATGGAAAAGCTTCTCTATGTTCAGCAGAGATCTTTAGGTCAAAACAAATTCTTAGTGTTTTCTCAAGCCCTGACTGTAGAGCCATATGAAATCCGTTTTATTTTTTGCCCAATTCCGTTTTATTTTTTCTCAAATTCCGTTTTTTCCATTTTAATATTTCTGAATTCTGTATTTTGCTTTTTATCGTCATTTTTACCATTAAAAAAAGTGTCTGGTAAGTGGAAATGAATAAATGTCCACAATTTAATAATATATAACAGTCCATTTAATGTTTAAAGTGCCTGAAATTAGTGAAATACTGTTCAATTACATTTTAAAGAGAAATAATAAATAATAAACACTCCACCTCAGAGTTTTGTTATAAAAATAACATAAAGTGCACAAATGAACAACAATAATGCATCAAACTATGCAACAATGCAGGCAGCAACTTAAATATTTAAGTTAAATATTAACACTGTATAGCAGGGGTATTCAACTTTAAGAGGTCCATTTAGAGAAAATTTACTCAAGCGAAGGTCCAGAACATCATAATATATATGTATATATATATATATATATATATATATATATATATATATTCAAGTAGCCTCATAGTTGTATCAACATCTGCATCTGACTGTTATATTAAAAAAAGTACATATTTGCAACTTAACATGTGTAACTTTAATTACACATATTTTTCTCTCTTAAAAATAAAATAGATTTTATTTTATTTCAAATGCTATATTATTTTATTTATTTACCAGCAGTTTGAATTTCCCCTTTTCTTTGTTAATTGTCTCAACACATTTTTATAATAAATTAATATAAACACATCTTAACAATTGAACAGTTTTGCAGTTTTTCTTTCTTCCCCTGTAATAATCTTTGCGGCCCACTAGATGGCGCTCGCGGCCCAAGTGTGGGCCGCGGCCCAAGTGTGGGCCGCGGCCCTATGGTTAAGAATCACTGCGTCGTTTCGTTCTCGGGCAGCGATCCTCCCTGCTTGCAGTGTTTCACTAGAAACGGTCGTAGCTTCTTAAGCTTGTTCAAAGGGATATGAGACTCGGCGCAAACAGCCACAAAGTCTTGCAGGGCTGGTGTGCTTTGAGAAGCACGTTGTTTTTCCTTGTTCCTTACATGGCTTTTGGAGGCTATGTGATCGTCGCACGTGTTTTTTCGAGTCCAGTCCACCGTATGTTGACAATATTTACAAAAAAGCTTGTTGCCTGATGCATAGAAGTCAGCGTACTGCTCTGCTCTGTATGTAGCACTTAGCGTGGAGTTCCGTAACTTTTTTGCAGACCCTAGAGGGGAGGGAGCCGCTCGCTTGGATGTCATTGTTTTTTGTGGAGCACTGTGGATTGTGAAAATCAGAGAGCTCTGTTTCCGCCCTAACACACAGCACAACTGCATGGAGGACGCTGGTCAGTTATCTTAACTCACATAAACACATTGAACATCCTGTTAAACCTTCAAATTAAAATGTAAAACCATTTGACGATCATGATGTACACAGCAGCACGTGTGTGTTGTGTATATGCGCGTTCGCGTGCGTGGCTTAAGCTCGCTCCACCGTCTTCACTTGATTTCTAATGTTCCATTTTCTCCCGAAAACTGAATTTAAACCCAGATTAGGGCCAATTCTGTAATATTCCGCGTTTTATTCTAATTCCATTTTTATTGGTCATTTCCACGATTCCGTCCGCGATTCCGTTAACACGGATTTCATATGGCTCTACCTGACTGTCACGTTTATGGGTAGATCACAGGATTAAGCACAGGTGGTAGGGGAAACTTTGAAGGACTTTGGAAAATTGTCTCATACACATAACACCTTGTGGCTGCGCAGAAACAAAACTACAATTGTTCAAAGTCATTTCATCAAAAGACCATCATGTATTCAACCTGAATTCTTATCATATAGTTTCAAGGAGGCTCCGTTGTGTCATAATTGTATAATATAACAATTCGATTATCTTGGTTTGTTATTTGAAAATAAGAAAAGAAAAGAAAGTGAAGCCTTATCAACCTTTTGTCTTTTCTAGCATTTAGAAAGATCCATCATCTTTTCTGATTTTATGAGACAGGCACTGGTGAAACAGACAGCCAGAAAAAAGGCCACTTTTAACTTTAACAGTTGTGTGTTTTGTAGCAAGCTTCCATCCTGCGTATGGATATTGTAGCTGTTTTTAATGTTTCTATGATTCATGAAACTCCAATTTTAAAAAGGTTATGACATTGTGGAAAAATGTAAGCAAATACAGAAAGCAATGGTTGGCAAATCTTATTACCCATATTGTTATTCACAGTAATATTATACTTCCATATCAATATATGCCCACTGAGGCATTTTTCCATTGTATGAGCATATTGGCTCATTTAGAATTTGAAAAAAGCTGAGGCATGGGCAACAAAATGCAGGAAAAGTAGGTGTTACTAAAACACCAACATCTTCCATGTAATTAGTTTAATTTAAAACAGATCAATGACATGATCAGGTTTGTAAAGAGCATATTGGAGAGGCAGAGTGAATTTCACTAGTCTTAGAAAAACTCAATCTATAAATGTAAACAATTTTAGAATGTTTTTTCTAAGTGTTAAATTGTGAAGACTTTGAATATCTACAGTACACACTATCATTAAAAGATTAAGAGAATCTGGAGAAAACTTTGCTCATGGGGAAAAGATGGGAATCGATACTAGGTGCCAGTTTTTCAGGCCCCCAGGCAGCTCTGCAAGAAATAGAGGCATGATTATGTAGTGGAAGTGTCTGCATTTGGTCAGTAATACTTCTGAAAGTCACTTTCTAAGAGCATAGTTTGCAGTGCCATCATTAAATGCAGTTTAAAGCTCCATCACACAAAGATGAAACCATATGTGAACACAATCTAGAAAGGCTGCTCTCTTCTTTGGGTCAAAGCTCATTTTAAAACAGATTGAGACAAAGTGGGAAAACTGTCCTGCTGTCAGATGAATCAAAATGTGAAATTCTTTTCGGAAAGCACGGAGGCGGCATCCTCCTGACTCAACAAGCCAGATGGTCTCTCTACACCCTTATCGGCATTCAGTTTAAAAGCCAGAATCTCTGGTGGTGTGGGGGTAAATTAGTGCCTATGGGATGAGCCGCTTGCACTTCTAGAAAGGATGATTTTCTGCTTTTGTTTTTATATACCACCAAACCTTATGAAATAAAACTCAAATTAAAAATTAAAAATCAGATATTGAGTGAAAGAAGAGACAAGTATGGAAAAGGAAAGTAACAGTTCATGGTCCAAAAGCCTGCCACATCCTGTGTCAAACATGGTGGAGGCAGTGTTATGGTATGGGCATGTATTGCTGCCACTGGAACAGGCTCGCTGGTATTTATTGGTGATGATGCTACTGACAGAAGTAAAAAGATGAATTCTGATATGAGTAGGGAAATACGCTCTGCTTATAGTCACCCAATTGCTACAAAAGTGATAAGACAGGGCATCACACAGCAGCTGTTGGACCAGAATCCTGGTGTTTTCAGTTGGGATGGTTGGTGCAAACTAATGGCTGATGTCAGTAGGGCTGAGGATCGATTCAAATGTCAAGAATTGATTCAATTCCGATTCTTAAGATTCAGAATCGATTCACTCGCTTTGATTCAAATCCAATATTGATTTGGGTTAGTGTTATGAAAATGTTTTTTCAGCTGTTGCATGAATTATATGACTGTGTAGTTATGCAACATATTAATACTAGTATTATATTGCGATTCAATAGCAAGTATTGGCAGCTAATGATGCTGTAAGGACCAATCACCTCCCAGAATGCTGATATAACTGCTTTCAGAAACATTGTGTGGGTCAGAATTATCAAACAGATCCAGGGCAGCAAACAGAGATAGGGCCGTATGAAATCGGTTTCATTTTCTTCCCATTTATGAGAATTTGGTCTTTAGCATTTTATGCAAATGTAAACCCAATGCGGTAAATAAAGCAACAAAATATCGACAATTTATGCAATTATAACTGAAAACTTTAATGTTTTCATACCTTTAAACATATTTAAAGGCAAAAACATGGCACTTGTTATGCTCGTGTCCAATAAAACCTTCCTTTTTGGGCATAAACAAAAAAATACCAAAAGTTGTAATGTAATGATGACATTTTTTTTCTTTTTAAATCGATTTTTAGACATGAATCGATTTTTAGGAATTAATATGTGAATCAATTTAGAATCGGAAAATCGATCTTTTCAACACAGGCCTAGATGTCAGTGTCTTTATATACAAGACATACTTTGTAGATTTGGTTAGTCGTATGTGGATATACAAGGGAATTTCTTCTCGTTGGCAGTTCAGTTGCTTTTGCACAAGTTACAATGTTTAGTTTGTACTAAACACTGTTTCCGTTCTTTGTGTTGATCTTGTTCATGCACATGCTTTTGTGTCGCAGCATATGAGCGTGTGCATGTTTGCACGTAGTGCTGCGTGATCCTTGTCAGAGGGAGAGTGTTTAACAAATGACTGCCAAACCAGGGACACAGGGGCCAGGGACCTCTGCTAGGGAGCCGGCCAACAATAAATCTCAAAAATCAATATGACAGGGCCTGGGGTAATCAGTATCAATGATTTTTGAACTGAAATAAGTCCCTTGGGGAAAAGAATGATAACATTTGTTGAGCTTCGAGCCTGAAAATATCCTGAGGATGAAGGATGGAGAAGAGGAAGAAAATGAGGAGCGGGAGGGGGGAGAGACGGATTATTGATACTTTTTGCCCAGAAGCCTCTGGAGCAAGGTTAGAATCACTGTTATGCTTTCTCTGTCTGTCACTTTCACGTTTTTTTCCCCACGTACATTTCATTACTCATTCTTTTGCCATCATCTCTAGTTTTCTTTACACTCTCACCCACTCACCATGGCTTTTAGTTCCTGCTTTTTACCTTTGACATGACCTTAGTTGCACTCTTCAGCACTTTGTCATGCCTTCTTTAGCATTTCTACATCTATTTTAACTGAAGGACTTTTTTGGACTTATTTTCCCCTCTTAATGCTTCACAAACTGTTTTTGGTACAACCTTTTCCAACCAAGTCTGCCTTCCATTTTTGTTTTTGCCCATCAAGGAGACAACTCTGTTTACAGTACAGACTGGACCTAATTGTGTCCTTACAAACCAACTGATCTTCATTCAGAGATATACACACACACACACACACACACACACTAATCCCTGAATCACTCACTAAAATATTTTCCAGATATCGATACAAGAAAAGAGAATATAGTGAGTTAGGGTACGAGAGACATCATGTCATGGTCAGATATGAGGCTGAGGCCATATAAACTAAGGCCACGTTTACACGTAGCCGGGTATTTACAAAAACGGATATTTTCCCCTCTCCGTTTTCAAAAATATCCTCGTTTACACGGACCCGCATGAAAACGCTGGTAACGTCATGCCAGCCAATCAGAATCCTGGAAAAACATCAACAAATGACACGTGTAACTTCCAGTTAAGGCTGATTTATGGCATCGGACGCGCTCTGTCCTGAAACACTGAACCGTTATCGGCCCCACGTTCTACCACGTTCTTTTGATTGACAGCTGAGACTCGCCTTTTAAAAGGCTGATTTATGGTTCCGCGTTACACCAACGCAGACCTTATGGCGTAGGGTACGCGGCGCACTCACCGAACGGTGCGCGTCGCCGCGTACCCTACGCCGTAGGCTACGCCGCCGATTTTACGCGGAACCATAAATCTTTATTCACCCGCCCGAGACTCGCCTTTTATTCGCCCCACCAACCGGCTGTGCGCTCCCTTTGCCAGCTGACGCCCGCTCGCGTCGCATGCAGTGTGGACATGGTGACGGAACGAGAGTCTGAGAGAATTTAAAACAGGTAAAATAAAATAAAATATTGACGGTGGCCAAACAAATTGTAAACACAGGTCGCACTCATGACGCTGCTGGGGACGTTTCTGTCGCATAATGTGACGTAAATCTCCGTTTTCCTCCGTTTTATCTGTTTAGACGCAAACGTGAAAACTGAGTTTTTGAAAATCTCCACTTTGGCCGGAGTTTTCAGAAATGATCGTTTTTGGGGGCTTTGACCTCCGTTTTCGTGTAAACGACCAAAACGCATGAAAACGCCTCCGTTTTTGCCCCGTGTAAACGGGGCCTAATTCTGCTACTTTCCCAGTAGCATATGGTAAACAGGTAAAAACTGAATTGGACTAAATAGGGACATTAGGCAGCTAAATATCCCATGTTTTGTTTCAGGAGTTGTGGTGTTTACACCATGTAACTGATGGGTGTGGAGAGTCACACTCGATGTAACGGGGACCTGGTCAACAAACTGGTCTCCAAACAACATTCTATCAACAAAACACATGCAGAAAATTAATCATACCCACATACAGAATAGGAGTTGATCATTTGAATATGTCCCCAGGAAAGAAATTAGAGGTGCAAATTGCATTTAGGACACAAAAGAAAAAAGATTAGACAAATTACATTGGTAAAGGAATGTATTAACATACACTTGCAGTGGGGATTGGCTATGATACTGTACAGAGAGAGCTGGAGGTCAGTTAATCCTTTCCAATAGAAATATTAGCTTTTTACTCATATTGTTGTATGGTACGTTGTATTGTTGAATGTTTACAATATATCCCTCTTTCTTTGTAGATTTATCTTCTTCATAATGACATCAGCCCACGTTTGCTTTGTCATTGGCTCTCTAGCTCAACAAGGGAGTTGGTTAACTTCTCCAGATATCTGGTGTGATGGATACAGTATCTGACAGCCATATGTTATGGTTTAGTTAAATGGAAATGACTGAAAGACACAGGTGCAAACAATCAGGGCAGATGGGAACAAGGAAAGTCAATACAAAACTAAAACACAATGGCAAAGGTTTTCAAAATAAAACAGGAACCTATATACAAAAACCCAAAACCGTGACATATGGCTACTATCAACCACTCGCTTATTTGCCTCTGATAGTCAGCAAGGTTAGCAACTGGAAAACCAGGATTAAAGTATTGTAGTGTAAAAGCAATCGCACCTGTCAGACTAGGGGTGGGTATTGGGAAGGACCTCACGATACGATACGCATCACGATACGATACACATTGCGATATCCCGATTATGCGATATCCCGATTATTACATTCTACATAGTTCACCGAAAAATTTAAAAATGCATTACACATCTTAAAATCCAAGTTGTATATATGTACATCAGATGATAGTGATGGATCTTAAAATCTGAGTTGCACGTTCATCAGATTATAGTGACAATTCATGGGACAAACTGAGTCAAAACAATGTTTTATTATAACTATACAAGCTAAAGTTACAACATATTTGTATACGTTTTTCATATTATTTACATCATATGAAATTAACATTAAATTTAGTATGAGGTTGCTTTAATTATGTGGCAAATGATAATAAACACAAGAAAGATGGGTACTAAAACCAAGGACAGGCACAGTGATCAGTCAGTATAGATATAAATCCATAAATAAATAAACCTCTGTCCATTATTTTTCATTTTTTAAGGACAGGCAATTGTGTTATATAAAAAATAAATTATAAAATGAAATAAAACGTGAAATAAAACCTGAGCTCAGTGCAGGGCCCTCCCAGGGTTGGTAGAGAGTGGCAATGCCCAGGACTGTCACTTAGGTAGGAGCACTGGGTGATATAATGGGAAAAAAATCGGGGATAAAAAAAAAAATCGATATTCAAATTTTGAATATCGATTTTGAATCGGCTGGAAAAGTATCGCGATATATTGCCATATCGATATTTTTGCCCACCCCTATGTCAGACTGATGTGGCCTTGGGTAACCCAATGAACCCCACATTGGCACAGTGAGAAACAAAGCATTACCTGTATGTTATGAAAATAGTGAACCGACAACTGTTTTATAGGTGTGTGTAAATGGATGAATGAGCAATGTAAGGTTGTGCTTTTTAGAACATAAAAAAGCTTGAAAAGGTGCTTACAAAGTGGAGACCATTTACCAATTTATCATTGGAAGACTTACTACTATCCACAATCCAGAAAAACAGCCAGATAGGAGTGACCTGTTCCCTGGGTGATCCACTGACCATCTGCTGATCCACATGTTCAGAGACAGTTGATGATTGATGAAGTTGGAAAATACTGAAATGGGTTTCTTTACCAACAACACAGGTGCATTTTGCTTCTTGCATAAACATAATTCATAATTCACAAACATAGGCATTGCAGTACTCTTCTATCCCCTTGTGGCACTGACTTAAAAAGAAAGACATTGCGAACTTAAAGGAGCTTGAGGCAGGATTGAGGCAGGATTTATGAAAATAATTAGTAAACGTTTTAAGTTTTCTAGTAATAATGTCAGATGAAGCGTTCCAAACCAAAACGAATGAGCCCTCTAGTGTATCTCTCCGTTGCCTTGAACAGGCTGTGTGCTGCAAAATGTGCTGCAGTGCTGGGGCCGATTTTCCCGCGCTGTCCTGTGGATGTGACGTCACATGACGCTGCATGCGCGTTCTCCCCGTTCTCCCGTGCCGGCTTCACTGTTGGCTGCAGTACCCCCGGCGGCCGTTGTGGTGAAGGGTGGCGCTAGAGTCTAATTTCTTAAAAGGAGCCTCATGCTCCTTTAAACCATGTGTTTTAATAAAGTTAATTTTCCATGGCTTTACATATTTAATTTGCTAATTCTTCTTGTCGGACAAGAAAGTTCTAAAAAAAAACTAAAAGTTTCTTGTCCGACAAAAAGAATCAGTAAATTAAACCATTTGTGTCTAAAACATTTAGATTCTTTGGAGAAAAAAAAGCCATTTGGTAAAACTATATCTATCTATCTATCTATCTATCTATCTATCTATCTATCTATCTATCTATCTATCTATCTATCTATCTATCTATCTATCTATCTATCTATCTATCTATCTATCTATCTATCTATCTATCTATCTATCTATCTATCTATCTATCTATCTATCTATCTATCTATCTATCTATTAGGGATGGGCGGTATGGACTAAAAAATGTATCACGATCATTTCCGGCATTTATCCCGATAAAGATAAAAATGACGATAAAAAAAATACCAATTCAACTCCACCTTTGTAACTATAAATCTATCTCGGATATCTCAGATCCGCCATGTTTGTTACACAAAAGCGTAATCAACGGGAATTTATCTTTCTTTCTTTCTTTCTTTCTTTCTTTCTTTCTTTCTTTCTTTCTTTCTTTCTTTCTTTCTTTCTTTCTTTCTTTCTTTCTTTCTTTCTTTCTTTCTTTCTTTCTTTCTTTCTGGCTCATTTCCTTCCTTCCTTCCTTCCTTCTTTCCTCCTGCTCTCTCCTTCGTTCTTCCCTTCCTCTTTTCTCCCTTCCTTCCTCCTTTCCTTGTTTCCTTCCTTCCTTCTCCCCTTTCCTTCCTTCCTTCCTTTTTTTCCCTCCCTCCCTTCCTTCCTTCCTTCCTTCCGCTCTCTCCTTCCTTCCTTCCTTCCTTCCTCCTGCTCTCTCCTCCCTTCTTCCCTTCCTCTTTTCTCCCTTCCTTCCTCCTTTCCTTGTTTCCTTCCTTCCTTCTCCCCTTTCCTTCCTTCCTTCGTTCCTTCCTTCCTTCCTTTTTCCCTTCCTTCCTTCCTTCCTTCCTTCCTTCCTTCCTTCCTTCCTTCCTTCCTCCTGCTCTCTCCTCCCTTCTTCCCTTTCTCTTTTCTCCCTTCCTTCCTCCTTTCCTTGTTTCCTTCCTTCCTTCTCCCCTTTCCTTCCTTCCTTCCTTCCTTCCTTTTTTCCCTTCCTTCCTTCCTTCCGCTCTCTCCTTCCTTCCTTCCTTCCTTCCTTCCTTCCTTCCTTCCTTCCTTCCTTCCTTCCTTCCTTCCTTCCTTCCTTCCTTCCTATATATATATATATATATATATATATATATATATATATATATATATATATATATATATATATATATATATATATATATAATATGTATATTTGAAACTTCATCCTATCAAGAGTTGTCCTTGATGTGCAGTCTAGCTATGGAGACCGAAACCTCTTCTTTCTTTTCTTTTCTTTTTTTTTTTCCTCACACCGTAATATTTTTTTTCTTTAGTTAAAAAGAGGGACATTTCATCACGGGAGTCAGAGGCTGAGCAGCCAGACTTTAGTTTTAAACACCAAATGAGGGTTTGGACACAAGAAAACTGTTTGCATAATATCTGGTTCTTGTTCTAGGGCAGGGGTGTAGCTCGCTTCACCAGGTGGTCTGAGCCTCTTTCTCACTTATTCGATATGAGTTTCATGTGCGGCAGCTGCAGGTCTCATTACAGTATTTAATCATCACCTCCCATTTCTGACACTTGTGGGCAGGTGCAGAAATTTTTGAAGGCAATAAACAGTAAAAATGTTTTCAAAGTTTAATTGCAGCAGGTTATCATCCTGTCCCTTGTGTTGTCCTTTGAAGCTTCAGCCTTTTTTTCCCCTTCCATCTCTGTCTCATTGAATCGGAACCAACTCTGTATTGAAACAAAAGAAAGGTAACTGAATTCATGTTTTAACGGTTCTAAACAGGAAAGAGGTCCATATTTCATGACACTTATAAACAGTTAATAGATCTCACCTGAGATTGTCTCTCCCTGTCTCGCTGATTCAATCTCTATTCTGAGTTTTTTTTTCATGATTTTTATCAGCACTTTCTCTCATTTTCTATGAAGATTTATCAAACTGCCCTTGTTTGAAAAAAATAAGCAGACATCTTTTTGTTTCCGCCTGACCCTTAATTCTAAGACATAGACTCACACACAAGGACACACATTATATTCAGTGAAAGAATACAGACATTTCCAGCTCCTCAACACAGAGGCTTTTCAGTTTGTGTGATATATTCAATAAAGCTATGAAAAAGGCCTGCAATTCTCTCAGTATTTTACAGAATGGCAGCTACCTAACATAGAGTAGAAAAAGATTACATGCTCATATTGCAATATGAGCATGTAATCAAAGGTTTTCAATTAAAAAAGTTTTCAAATAAAAAAAAGAAGTAAAAAGAAAATCAAGAGTTGAACTAAGTTCCTACTAGTAAGAGTTGCTTCATAATTGGTGAAAAACTCAGTTGGTCATGGTTTCACTTGTGCCTTGCCACGTCCAAAGCAAACACACCTGTGTTCTCATGTAAAAATGGAATAAAAAAAAAAGGGACACCTGGTTACGACTGTAAACGCACTCTGGTTTGTCTGAATAAATATTCTTAGAGGTATCCTTTTGATTTAAACTAGCCTCGTCTTAGTAGCTGTTCCTAGCTTGTAGAGCAGAAACAAAAGCACTAAAGATAACGGGCCGCTCGGTGGCGCAGTGGGTTAAGCAAGCGGCTCATATACTGAGGCTACAGTCCTCCTGCAGCGGTCGCAGGTTCTAATCCCGGCCTGCGCACCTTTGCTGCATGTCGTCCCCATTCTCTCTCTCTACCCCTTTCCAGTCTGCATCTTCAATAAAGGGCCACTAGAGCCCAAAAATATCTTTAAAAAAAAAAAAAAAAGCACTACAGATAACTACGGAGAGCTTGGGTGTAGAGAGAGAGAGAGCTGGAGTGTGGTACAGTCCCGAAACAATTGCAATATTGTTTTTGGAAATCACTGAAGAGCAGGAGAGCAAAAATTAATCTTATTTTAGATAAATGCTTGGTTTACAATTACGTATTTTCTTTTAAAGGGGACCTATTGTGGCATCTAATACCTATTTTAAACCGGCCTTGAATGTCTTAAAAACAAGCTTTTGATTGTTTTTGCTAAATACATTAGAAATTCAGCCTCTGAGCCATGTCTTTATCTTCCCATTCTCTAACCTCATTATCTATGTGGGATTCTGAGTGGGCGGGGCTATGATAATGAGGCTCTGTGCTGATTGGCTGCCTGAATGATGCGATACACGAAAAAATGGCGGAAGCTCCGGCCGGCGGAGTTAGTTGTGGGCTTCACGCATCGGAGGTCAACGGATGTAAATCGCTCCCGTCGTCACGTAACGACGAGGACGTCTGGACGTCTCATCCGGACGGCTGTACAGACACTGCAGAATTTGGTTGTTTTCCTCCTTCTCTGAGTTGGCAGGCTGAGGGGAGACCAATTTATATATGTTAAAGCAAGAAAAAACATGTTTTTCATAATAGGTCCCCTTTAAGTTTCTTTTGATATAGTCTTTGCTCAGCTCTGGCTTCTTCCATTCCTGAAAAAGCAAAATCAGAAAATGCCCTAATAGTCCATGTCCCAAGAGCCAGTTTCACCAGATAAGGGTTATCACGCCAAAGACACAACCTTTTCTGGTTGTTACCAGAAAAACATTGCACCTGACTCTTATGGCCCATCCTGCAAGTGGTGTGCCCAAGTGAACCCATATATGTTTTTTTTTTTGGGCTGAGCTCAACTAAACTCCATTGGTAGACCCCCCGTTTCTCATCATTGACCAATTAGCCCTTCCCCAAGTGGTGGTTTCAGGGTGTGGCTCAGGTAGAGCTCGTCCAGGATGGAGTCACGGAGCTCCTGGTTTTCCAATATTAGTCAGTCATATTACAGTTAGTCTGGCAGGTCCACTAAGACTGGTATGGTTTGACAGAGGCTACTGGGGCATTTTCCCTTGATGGCATAGCTCTTGGGATCATTCAGGTACAAAATAAGGTGGCGATTCTAGAAGGGATCATTTGAAATTGGTTTCCCATGCAGGGTTAGTGAAGTTGAGAAGTTCAGTCATCTGAAAGGGACTTGGAGTAGTGCACCAGCTCCTCCAATTCAAAAGGAGCATTAGTGGTGGTTCAGGCATCGTAGAAGCATCTGGTTAGAATTTCTTCCTGATGCCTCACTGGTAGGGGTGTAACGATACAGTAATCTCACGATACGGTACGATACACGATATTGAGGTCACGATAACGATACGATACGATATACGATATTTTTTAACAACCTTGCATGAGGAACATATGACTGGAAAAAATGGTCTTTTATTTGAAAGACACAAAATACAAAACAATGCTGTGTGTTTGCCCTATTGTTACAGTTTGTAATGCTTTATAACTGTTTAAGTTTTAAAGAGAAAGCCAGGCCAACCATTTTCCACAAACTGAACTAAAAGTAATTGTCAGGTTTGCATTATGCATCTTCAGTTTCATACAAGTACAAATATTTTGCCACAAACTGAATAGTTTCTCTCATGTATGATTTTACTTTTTTCTTTCTAATTTAACAACTAAAATTAAATAAATAAATAAAAGTAAATAAATACATTTTTACATCATAAAAAAGATTGATTCATGCTCACCTTATAAGTGTAAGAGGAGATTTATTTTTGTTAAGAAGTTTATTTTGGTAATTCAGGGTTCATTATTTTATAAATATATTCTTTATATTCTGATGTAAATCAGGGACTATAATGACACTAGTCATTTTATCTGTAGTTGTTAATATGTTTTAGATTGGGCGGAGTGATACAGCACTAGGTCCTGTGTTGATGCTCTAAAATCCTACACTGTTGAGGGACATTAAAGTAGACTGGAACTCAGCAGAAGCTGCCTGCGTGTTTATCCTACTCACGACCAGAAAAAGGTTTAATTTAATAAGGTAAGGCTTAACTCTACACCAGCCTTACATAAGTAAAAGTTCAAAGCTCAAAACGGGACCGTAAAACGGGACTAGTTTCTTCTGAGCGGAGTAAGATTTTGGTCCACGGGTCGAGGTGCGGTCGCAGTCGGATGCGCGTTTCTAGTCAACACAATAGATTAATATTAATAACCCAATATCGCGATACACTTTGTCACCTCCACGACACGTATTGTGACGTTTTTGTATCGCGAAATTTCGTGGCACGATATATTGTTACACCCCTACTCACTGGGGAAGTGTTTCAGGTAAGCCAGGAGAAGGTACAGACCCGGGATATGATGGAGAGATGTTGAGGAGGTGGTAGTGGAAAGGCAGATATAGGCCTCTCTGCTTAGACTGCTTCCCTACAACCTGAACCTGGATAACCTTAAGTTGATGCCTGGACAGATGCACCCTCACACTAAATGTATAGATAGTTCCAGTACATGTACCTTTTTTCACTCCTTGCTGATAAATGTTCTCAGTCTGCATCTGAAATTACCCACACGCATAAGAAATTAGCATATAGTATAAGAAGACAAAGCTGAAAGAACACAGTATAAAGGAGCAATAACTGAAGTATATGGTTGTAGTATTACTTCAGCCACCTTATTCACAGCTTTTAGTTACCATCAACGGTTATTGGCAGTTACCGTAAGCCAATTAGCAGTCGAGATAGTTGGATTCAGTTCAGACTCGTGCATATTGTAAAGGTGCTTTCAGATGAAAGGAGTTTTTTCATAGCTCTTAACATATTGAGGAATTTCTCTTTTTTAATTTACATGTGCACCACATTGTAGGTCACAGCACTGCTTACTGTATGTTGAGTCTCTTGTACTTCCTGCTTCAGAGTAGCAGATTTTTCTAGACTGAGGAGACGTATCTTTGAGGTGATATAACCGTTCAGTGACTGGTCAAGAGGATGTGAGTGTACAGGGATTTTGTGAACGTACAAGCATGACAAACTTATTAACATTTCTAATGCTAATACGTACCGGCAACAGTGCTTTATAGTAGGCTTTAAAAACAGTCATGATAGGACAGTCAAGCTCAGAGTTCACTGAGTGTATACGTGACCAAGAAGTGAATTACACTTGCGTACCATCCGGCCCATTTGAACATTATGTCACTTTAATGTTCCTGCATGTCTGCATTACAATTGCTACCAGGGAAAAAAAACAATCAGCAAAATACGTGTTGTCCTTGAAGAAGGTCACAACTCCCCATGACCCCCAAAGTTACCAGAGAACCATTTAGTTCCAAAGTGCTTTATCTTACATTGGCTTGGGTCACATGCAGACAAGCTGTTCTTTCTGTATCGCGTTGAAAAGATGCAGTCTGACATGAAAATGTCAGGAGCGTTCAGGAGACGGGAGAGAATCTGAAAGGTCAATAGAGAAGGTCTCAGCCACCTGCACACTGCATTGTGTAATGCAGCTTTCCCACAATGCGCTGCTGAGATCGGAGCAGGATTGGGAATGCAGAAAGATGACGAACACAAGATGAAAGAGAACTGTTGCCTTTTTGTGTGTTAATCTCTTCACTAAAAGAAAGTGAGATGCGTCTTTTTTTCGCTGTTGCTCTGATTGCTGAGCTCAGGTCTCTTGTCACCCTCAGCTCCTCTGCTCATCGTTTCATTTTGCAGCCTCTTCTCATTATCTTTTTAGCCCTCAGCTCTTTTCATCACGTCCTTCATCATTTTTCAGTTTTTACATTCTCTCCCTGCCGCTGTCTATTCAGAGCACATTAGAAGCTTTCCAACTGTCAGCCAGTGCTGACTCATGGCCCTGTAAGTATCTTCAACAGCTTTGAAGTGAATGTTTTGTAGGATGTTGTTAACCTTTGCCACTGTTGACATAGATGACTCATTTTTTTATCCCCTTCTTATTGCCTTTGATACAATAAATAAATAAATAAATAAAAGTCATCCTAGTAAGTGTATGCACACTAGAACAAATATATCAAGGATGAATAGTCACGTTAATGGAGGTAAAGTTGGCAAGGAACAATAATTAAATACACATTTTTCTATGCTTCTATGTGGGCTATGACCATCATTATGTGTCTCAATTAACTCTTGTTGCCTCAATATTTTCAGATGTGCAAATTTTAGGATTTGGTGATGGCAGTGCAGTTTACAATTAACCAGGTAAACCCCTGCATGGCTGTATTGGCTACTTGGAGCTTTCAAAGTCTTCCTAAAGGGTTGATTAACAGTTGGGCAGTGTCCAAGGCTGAAAGATGGGACTTTCGTT
Source organism: Cololabis saira (assembly GCF_033807715.1). NCBI lineage: Eukaryota > Metazoa > Chordata > Actinopteri > Beloniformes > Belonidae > Cololabis > Cololabis saira. The sequence goes on from NC_084600.1 coordinate 38,900,271, forward strand.
ACACCATTACATTTTCTGGATATGTACTGTACACATTTCACTCAGCAACCTCAAGGCTGGAATAGATCGCTGGACACTACTTTTGGAGGCAATTTCTATCTATCTTCCCAACCCGCTTCATCTCGTTCTGGATCATGGGGAGGGGACGGGAGCCTACTCCAGCTGTCACTGGAGTAAAACTTGATTTTCCATCACTGGTCCGCAAAGCGACCAACAATCAAACAAATGGACATAAACACGTTCACTCCCAACATGCATGTTTTGTGAAGAAGAAACAAAAATCCTACTAGTTAGGATGCAAATGTTACTCTTGGCCAGGACTTATCTTTTAGGTTGCACAGATCACCCCAGGAACCGGGAACTAAACTGAGAACCTTCTTGTGGGGGACCTACGTCAAGCAATTCCCCTCAACTAAATTCTCAGAGGTAAATTCATTCTAATGATGTTTTAATAGAAGTATTTGGAAATAGGGGGTAAGAAGAAGGATATAAAAATGTAGGGAGATGCAGAATAGATAATGTTTCAATGAGGGGTGGTTACAAAGGTGGGCTTGGGTCAGGAGGACCCAGGTTCGAGCCCCAAAGATGGCGACCAAAAATATACCACCTTGAGCAAGGCACTTAACCCTTGCTCCCCGGGCTGCGACACGGCAGGGATGAGAATCAGCACCTCCAGAACCGAGGCCATGGTTCTCCACCGGGAAAGGGTGGCGTGCCTTCTCCGGGTGGGTGGAGAAGTCCTGCCTCAGGTGGAGGAGTTCAAGTATCTCGGGGTCTTGTTCACGAGTGAGGGAACGATGGAGCGTGAGATTGACAGACGGATCGGTGCAGCGTCCGCAGTTATGCGGTCCATGTACCGGACCGTCGTGGTGAAGAGGGAGCTGAGTCGAAAGGCGAGGCTCTCGATTTACCAGTCAATCTACGCACCTATTCTCACCTATGGTCATGAACTTTGGGTAGTGACCGAAAGGACAAGATTGCGGATACAAGCGGCCGAGATGAGTTTCCTCCGCAGGGTGGCTGGACGCTCCCTTAGAGATAGGGTGAGGAGTTCGGTCACCCGGGAGGAGCTCGGAGTCGAGCTGCTGCTCCTTCACATTGAGAGGAGTCAGCTGAGGTGGCTTGGACATCTGTACCGGATCCTCCTGGACGCCTCCCTAGGGAGGTGTTCCAGGCATGTCCCACCTCCCTAGGGAGGTGTTCCAGGCATGTCCCACCGGGAGGAGACCCCGGGGAAGACCCAGGACACGCTGGAGAGACTATGTCTCTCGGCTGGCCTGGGAACGCCTCGGACTCCCCTCGGAAGAGCTGGAGGAAGTGTCTGGGGTGAAGGAAGTCTGGGCATCCCTGCTGAGGCTGCTGCCCCCGCGACCCGGGAACGGATTAGCGGCGGACGATGGATGGATGGATGGATGGATGGATGGATGCTCCCCGGGCGCCAGAATAAAGGCAGCCCACTGCTACTAGTCTAACTAGTGATGGGTTAAAAGGCAGAGGATAAATTTCAGTGTTTTTCCATGTATACTGACGAATAAAGTGATTATTATTATTAAATGAAACATTTTGGAACACGGGGAGCCACAAAAAAAAGTGTAAATCAATAAACTAAATAACTAATTTTCTAAGGTCTCTATGCAGAAATTAATTATAACTGTTGTACTTTTCTGTATACACTACAAACTTTTTTTACCCTCAAGAGACAACAAAAGACTAAAGCAAACCCCTAAATTAGCCATTTTGCAATTTTTGCACTTTGATCAATGTTGTCATCTCTCCAAATACAGGGAAATTAAATAAATGAGTTGCAGAAATATTCAGATGGTTGCTTTTCTGAAAGTTGGCAACAAGATATCACTAAAACCCACAGCCAGAGGCTGAATGCTAATCTGGAAAATCTACCAGGGATAAATTTCCACCGTAATTTTACATTTCTGTGTGGACACCTGCCAGATGACTAAACTTCAAGAACACAAGTTGTTTTTCAGGTCAAATAAGTCACATTGTCAGATGCAACCACGGAAACACACATGAAAGCAGCTATAACATACTGTCAATAAAAAGTTATGCTCAGAGGGTATTCTTATTTCCAGCTAAAAGAGAATGAGGAATATTCATATTTCCCCTTGTTATACAACGCATGCTGGCACATGCAAAGAAATATTTCGACCCCCTCTTAGATAATTTGCATACAATATGATCATAAAACCAGTGAATGTAGACCTCTGCAGAGTTGTGGCACAGCATTCAGCTTTGACACTGCTGCTAATAAGGCAGCAGAGTTGTTAGAGCTGAAGGACCCAGAGAGGTTTATTATCCCTCTCTTCCCTGGATCTTACAGATGGACTGCATGCCCTTGTCTTGAATGTGCGGTGGACATTGCCAAGGCTAGTTCTGGTATTTAGAGGGCCACTGTATCAGCCCACATATCAGCTACGTCTGTTCATAACGATGTGAAGAGCAAGGTGCCGTACAGGAAGTGTTGAGCTACGGATCTATGGATTTCATAATTAGGGCCTAAAAGAAGTGCAATCTTTTATTTAACCAACCGACCAAACAATTACCTTTTGACTCTTTTACACACACTGAAATTGAACCTCTGCAGGGACAATACACAAGGACGGAAGACGTAAAACTGCAGTTTTACAGTAATCATGACGCTTGCAGGCCAGCTCTTATTTTGGATAAAACATTTATATCTAGGATGAGATGTTTTACATAATAAAATGATTAAACTGTGATTTTTGTTGGACTTAAAACCAAAAAACTGCTCGTGTGACTACATTCCCATTTTGCCAAATTCCTGAGATGTCAACTTTGAGAGTGAGCAGATTCTTGCAAGGCAAATTCACTGTGTTTGATCCTTGTTACACGGTTATTACAGCCTTGTTTTCAGGTTATACCCTTGAAAGAACAACAATGTTATGAAAGCTGTGAGGTCCTGGACAATTGAACCACTGAAGACATTTTTAAAGTACTTTAACAGAAACACTTTCCACTAAATGTGTAAATGTAATAATTTTTTTTATCAATCTTTCCCTGTTTTTTACATAATATCAAATTTGATTTAGTTTTTATCTGAAGCGACTTACAAAAAGAGAACTTGCTTGACAGAATGTAACTGTTCGAGGTTAGAAAACATGCGCAATTGTTTAGCCCTCCTTTAAGCTTCTTTTTCTGGATTTGTGTTATTTGAACACAATTATGATAAACTGGATTAAATGGATTATAAATGGAGATAAGAAATCGCCTTGATTTGGAATTCGATAACAGTTGGATTATATTTAATTTGATTGCATTTAAGCCCCGAAGCTTTACATTTTTAACTCTATGCCTCCTCGAACGGTGATTTAAAAGGAATAATGTAACACTTACACTTAAACAGTAACCCAAACTCCTATGCAACAATTAAAAACTAGTTTTTCAAGAAGTTGTTTGAATTATATGCAAGCATACTTTTAAAATTTTAAAAATCGTCACCACCCTGCTCTTCAATGGTCACGATGTGATGGAAATGTGGCCGTAAAGTGTTTTAAAAGAAAAGGTGCTGCATGTCTCTGAGCTTGTTCCATAAATTGCATCTGGATTAAATGTGTGTAACTTTAGCAGGGCTTTGCATTAGAGGCAGTATTGCAAGGGTTTCAATAAAAATGACAATGTAAGCAATGAATAAAGTGTATTTGATCCTTGCAGAGTCAGCTGAAACTGCTTGGGATCATTAGACTGATTATTTTGAGAATATTAAATTATCTCAAGGTTGTTTTGTTCCCTCCTTAATTTAATAGTAAAACATTATGTTACTTGTAAGACCGGATCATTTCTCGCTCTGTGCTGTCTTGGCCATCAATTGCCATGACTGTCTGTTTAATTTTCTTCGCATGGCACCGCAAGGATAAAGTCTTGTTTATGGGCCAACAGCCCTGTGGTCTCACAATACGACACCCCGCCACGGCAGCCCCTCGGTGGTTCACCGTTAATTTAAGGACTGATAGCACAAATACAAAGCAATACTAACATGACAACGGCGAGACAGAGAGTGAAACTTTACCCGGTCAGAGGATACAGCTTTTAATTTGAGTCCTCAGCAGATCTGCGCCACCCTTCATTAACCTGCCCCGGCCTGCTCGTTAATTTACATTTCTGCTCTAATTGGGCAAGTGTGTGTGTGTGTGTCTCTCTGTATGTGTAATGGATACTGCATTCTTGCACTGTCAATGTGGATTAACAGAGGTGACATCAGCAAGAGTCGTGCACTCACTGGTACACGGCTGGGTTGTTGCACCACGAGGATGAGCACGCTTACGGGAGGCTCCAGTCTGGTCACTGGCAATGCTGCAGGGCTTATCGCTACAACACAAGCTGCTCTCGCTCTAAATTTAGGAAAGCTCTCATTAAATGAGCAACATTTGCTCCTCACCGGTCATTAAGGACGAGCTTCCACACAGTGGCTAGATTTCTCTTGATACTTAGTTTTCAGGTGGTCCGAATAGTCTCAATTTGGCTTCTCGGATTTTTGCTAATTTGTAATGATACTTTTGTAGCTCTGGACTTTTTTTTTTCTTCTTTTTTGCCTTATATATATGGATATTAACATAACTGTATTTCATGCAGTTGTCACCGTCAGAAATTCAATTAAATTTTAAAAGTCAGGAGCGTTTGGTGGCAGATTACACTTGTCATCTGTCATCTTTTCTTAAATGAGATATTAAAAGTCTGCACTTTAAGAGCGGCACTTCCACGATACAGCCCACTCATTCCAAATGACTGCAATCAATACAAAGCCAATAAAATCACAATAAAAGTAATAATTAACCTCCTAAGACCTGGCGTATACATATGTGGACGTGACACATTTTATTGTCTATGTCTCTATTTAATTTCTTAACGGGTCCAAAGCAACAAGAAAAAAAAAATTGCACCAGCTCTTAGGAGGTTAAGGCGTTTTAGAAAAGAATTATGGAGCTATGCTATTTGGTTGTGAAAAATGCACCTCTAGAGCTTCTATATTTCACGTGGGTGTGACTGGCCTTACAAACTGTTGCATCTGCACAAAGACTGACCATTTCCAACACTTTTGCAGTAAAAAGTCTCATATTCAAAGCCTTTTCATGGTTTGCATTTTAGTAAAAGCTGTTGATTCGTCCACATTTTTAAGCCCCCATATGTCCTGCGGCGCTGCTCTGCTGAGCCGCTAATTCCTTAAACAGTAGTTTTATTTCCCAAACCTAAAATGGATTTATTAAGCACTAGGTGTGTCACCAGCTTCACTGACAGGTCTGCTCACCGGTGGTGGATCTAGCTGATGGAAAAGGCTTTCAACCTTCATTACAAGCACTACACAAGCACTCTCGCTGCTCCAAACTTAACTCCACTAAGACATTACAAGTGGCTGATATATAGCAGACTGCACTGGTAATTATACAACGCTTCCAAGCAGTTTGGATATTTAGATTAATATCCATAACAATCATAGCCATAAACCATCAAAGATTTGATTTCACCGAGTCTGCAGACCATGCCAAAAAAGGTTTTTGGAGCAATTGAATCCTGATGGTGAAGTGGATAAAAGGCAAAATAATTTACCAACTGAAATAGACAGTTTTACTGGACACCTACAAGAGTTTTATGTTGTTTCTGATTTTGTTTTTGTCTGAGTTTTTCTAATATCCTTTTATTTATGAGTGTGTCATTAACAGAACAGCAGCAGCCAATGTAATAGTCATGGATGGCTGTCCTCGGACTGCTAAAGGACATTTTAACGCAACTTAAATCAGTTTGGTTTTTCTGATGGCAAGGGTCAGCATTAATTATTCATTTGTGTCTATGCAGTTTTAGAAATAGAACTACAGCGTTTTCTAGCTTATAAGCTGTTGAAGTCATATACAAGTCAATGACCTGTGGGGTCATTCATCTTTCGTCCATCGTCATTTGTTGACCTGGTTTTGGTCACATGAATAAAAATGTAAATGACTGTGAAACACCTGGGTGGGAGATCCAAGGCTGCAGTGTAGGTGAAAGCTAAGGCCACGTTTACACATAGCCGGGTATTTACAAAAACGGATATTTCCCCCTCTACGTTTTGAAAAATTCCATCGTTTACACAAGATCGTTTTCAAAATCTCTTCGTTTACACGAACCCGCATAAATATGCTGTTAAGGTGCTATGAGCATCAAAACCTGCAGGGGGCAGTGTAACGAGAAAATAAAGTCATGCTAGCCAATCAGAGTCCTGGAAAAAAACGTCAACAAATGACACGTGTGAAGCCTGAATAATATGGTTCCGCGTTAAATCGACGGCGTAGCCTACGTACGGTGCGCGTCGCCGCGTACCCTACGCCGTAGGCTCTGCGTTGGTGTAACGCAGAACCATAAATCAGCCTGGACTGCCAGTTACTTCCAAGACGGAACGAGAGTCTTTCGTTTGGAGTGACAGAGAAGTGGAGTTACTTTTAAGTGTGACTTTAGAATATAAAACAGGTAAAATACAAGAAAATATTGACGGCGGCCAAACAAATTGTAAACACAGGTCGCACAAATGATGCTGGTGACGTTTCTGTTGCATGTGACGTTCTGAAGCCTAAATCTCTGTTTTCCTCTGTTTAGACGCAAACGTGAAAACTGAGTTTTTGAAAATCTCCACTTTGGCCGGAGTTTTCAGAAATGATCGTTTTTGGTGACTTTGAGCTTTGTTTTCATGTAAACGAACGGCCAAAACGCATGAAAACGCCACAGTTTTTGCTCTGTGTAAACGGGGCCTGAGTCTTCCTCTCTATTTAATGTTGTGTTTTCTTGTCTGACATAGCTGGGTTCTTTTGCACCTCTTTCGGACCATCTGTCTCCACTGTCCAAAGGTGTGGCTGCAGGTGGAGGGCTGAGTCTTGATGTGATGAGCTGGCTCTCTTGCATTGTGCCATGTGTTTGTGGAGTTGTAGTTAAGTGTCATGAATCTAAGACTCCATGCTCTCCTCACTGCACTGGACTGATTATGCAATGCCACACAGTTTTCTTGGCTGGATATGTGCAGATGTTGTAGGTTTCTGTGTTAAGGTTTCAGATAAACACCATCGTTGCGATGTCTGTCCTTCTAGATACCAGAGCCCAAGAATAAAAACTTGTTGTATCGCGATTATGTAATTAGAACGATGTTAAAACGTGAAAATCGTAAAATCGATTTTTCACTTTTTTTTTTATTTTATTTTTATTTTTATTTTTTTTTTTTACCTTATCTGCACACATATTAATGATTGATACCATATTAATGATCGATGGAAATACCTCTCAATACCTGCCACAAGTGCCCCATGGGAGAGGCTCTTTAGTGTAGGAGGGGGCGTTGTAACATGCCACCGGGCATCCCTCAAGCCAGATACGGTAGACCGGCTCGTGTTCCTTGCAAAAAACTTGCAAATGTGAATAGCAAATGTAATGACTGACATTACACACCTCTACCTCCTTCATGGGTTGTATTATTATTTAGCATGCAAAGACCCAGTTTAGTTTAATTCGAAAATGTCTTGTTTTATTTAATTGGAAATATAACTTACTGTATGTTTGCAAGTGCTGATTTTTACTGATTTTTTTTTTTCAGAGATAAAACTTTATATTTCATTATATTTTTTAAAACTTTTTTTCAACTTATTTTACAGAGTTTTGCACTTTATTCATTAATTTTTTGTTTAATAAGAGCAAAGTTTGCACTTAAAGCCCAATGGGGCAAATGTTCAATAAAAAAACTGCATATTTGAAATCATTTCTTGCCTTTTGTCAATTCACAAAATAATCGTAATCGAAAATCGGATTTTGAGAGAAAATAATCGAGATTTTATTTTTGAAAATTGAAATCGAACAGCCCTACCACCAAGATAATGTTTTCAGAGAAAGCCTCGACTTACAAGAGGTAAAAGCCTTCACTGAAAACATCAACTTGGTGGACAACAACCTGCCATTATCAGACTGTACAGAACGATATGGACAAACATGGTGCTCACCACACACAGACATAGAAGTTTTCGAGAGAGGGATGACTTTAAATTTACTCTATTGTGGTGCTTGATCAGAATTTATAGGAATCAAAATTGCATGATATGTGACCTTTTAATCTAGCCAATTATACCTTCTGCCTGAAGCTAACCAGATAAAGCTAAGGCTACTTGATTGCATTAAGATTACTTATGAATTTAATCTGAAATATTATATCTGGGGGCAGCACGGTGGCTTGGTGGTTAGCACTGTTGCCTCACAGCAAGAAGGTTCCCGGTTCGACTCCCTGGACCGGCAGAGGGCTTTCTGTGTGGAGTTTGCATGTTCTCCCAGTGCTTGCGTGGGTTCCCTCCGGGTACTCCGGCTTCCTCCCACAGTCCAAAAACATACATACTAGGTTAATTGATGATTCTAAATTGCCCGTAGGAGTGAGTGTGAGTATGTCTGTTTATCTATGTGGTCCTGGAATAGACTGGCAATCTGTCCAGGCTGCACCCCTGCCTCTCGCCTGAAAATTAGCTGGGATAGGCTCCAGCAGACCCCAGTGACCCTGCAAGGGATAAAGCGGGTATAGAAAATTGATGGATGGATGGATGGATGGATATTATATCGGTTGTCAGTATGATGTGGAGTCTGTAGCTCTTGTTTTTGGAATATGACTTGCAACATGCAACTGCAGGGCATTTTCTTTGTGCCACTGATTTGTTTTGGAAAATAGTAAAACATGTAGAAATGCACCGATGGGCCACTGAGTCGTCTATTCTCAGTACAGACTGAACAGAGTGGTGGCTTAATGAACACAGCTTTTAGCGCTGACATGGAGCCTCCGTGTGAAAAGCGCCAGCGCTCACTCCAGTATCAGAGGTGGAAAAGACTGACCAAAGCAATCAAAAACCTGGCCGTTCTTTTATTGTCTCGTAAATGGTAACCTGAAATTGTATTAACAGATGCAATCTCTTGAATGTGTTTGGCAGGGCCTTGCATTATTATTGACTTACATCACTTGGTACAACTTGACAGATGCACAGGAACAGCTTGCCAGATAAATTGCTTACTATGAAAGTGAGGGAAATATTGTATGCCAATGTTTTTTTTTAATTATTCATGTACTGTAGCTGAAGTCACTGTTGTCAATGAATTGATTTGTCCCTTTTTTCATAATTCAGTTGTTATATGCTGCATTGCAAAAAAGGCCAAACCCTGTTGACCACATGCAAACAGCGCATAAAGTCCACGTTGCTCAAGTTTACCCTGAAACGAGGACTCACGAGTTGCGACAACAACAAAATAATAAAAGACTACGTGCCTTATTTCAAAAAGATATTGTTGCTACCCCTAATATTACTCTTTATTGGAATCGTTTCACAGATCATATTGATTGGAAAAAAACTTGGATGCCTCCTAGCAAATTTTTAATCACAAATAAGGTTAAGGAGGTCTCCTACAAAATCATACATAAATATGATCCTGCTAACCATTACATGCAGAAATTTAAAAAGGACATTAATACAAATTGTTCCTTCTGTAATTTACATCCAGAAACAGTTGTCCATTTATTTTGGCTTTGCTCTCATTCGAAAAAACTATGGGCAGATATTAGCAAATTTATTATTGACTCCTTTGGTATAGATTTTAATTTATATTGGGAAAATGTTGTTTTTGGTTTCCATTGTTTCTCTAAAAAAGAAGGAAAATGTTACTTTTTGATTAATCTGTTTTTATTTCTTGCCAAATTCCATATTCATAAGAGTAAATTTTCAAAGAAAACCCCTTGTTTTTTTGTTTTCCAGAAAGAAATGGAACTTTACTTGAAATTAATCCTAAAATCAACAAATGAAAAGGCTATTAAAACCGTAGACTTGTATTATATGTTTAATCTTCTTGAATAACAAACATCACCCCTGGCACATGTTCTCTTTTTTATTTGTATACTGTTCGTGTATACTGTTTGTGATAATTCTTTTAAATAAAGTAAAAAAAAAAAAAAAAGTTGCTACGACCCCCATAACATTTCAACTATGAAGGACTTCTTTGCATTTCTGCTGATCCAGCCTCTTGGTTCTTACCCGGTTCTGCTTTTTTTGCCCCTGTAAAGCAAGCCAGGAGTGTGCGAGATCTGTGCACTGATCCCACGTCAGAACTCCCTAATTGGAGAATTTTGGCGAAAAAAAAAGATATGGGCCTGGGAGGAGATGATCCGCTTAGAGGCGCCCCAGCCTTCACATGCTGACCTTATCTCGTTTCTTTCTCATCTTAGGTGATTAGTGAAATCCTCCAGAACCTGTCAGATACTCCAAATCAGCACACTGAGGTGAGTCTGTGTATTTCATTTGTTAACATTTGCACTTGTGTCGTTTGTGTGTGGGCTTGTTGCTAAACCGCACGGCTGCTTGGGTTTAATTTCAAAATGAGATGCTGATGGTGGGAGGAAAACCTCTGATCCTTTGCTGAAGCTGCAAAGTAACAATTTAAAGGTTCTAATTCACAAGTCCTTTATTTGAACTTGAAGATTCATTACATAACATTATTCAGGACAAACTAAACAGAAATGCAGAAGGACAGCAATTCTCCACACTATTCCTGGGTTGCGACTTTGGTTGAAAATAGACAGGACCTGTTTTCCTCCTTCTGGGAAGCTTGATTGGAACCATGTTGTATCCCATGTTGTCATGTTTGATGGAATCCAGGACTCAGAGCAAACAGTTTACAACCAACGACTTTGCAGACTGGCCTTTCTGCCAGATTGTTATTTGCACATCACTATGTTAGTCCAGAAGGGACAAACCTAATCATGGTGTCAGATTGGGGCTGTCTCAGCTGATGTAGTTTTGGGCACCAATGCCAAGAGATTGCTGGTAATGTTTGTCTGGTCTCGGTCTGCAGTTCAAAAAGTGAGCTTTTAAATTTTGTTTAAAAGCCAGTTTAGGTCTTTCATTTACAACACTTTTTACTCCACCATTTAATGGTTCTCAAGGACTGGGTCACCGAGTGGGATAAGGATGAAGCTGGTTGCTGGATGGATTGGGCTATGTGTGATAGCTATATTCATTTGTGAAATCATGGCCTCATTAAGATTAGAGGTGGGTGCAATTCATCGATGCTTCGATGCATCGCGATGCGTCACGTGACGATTTGTAATCGATTATGGTCCAGTAAAAAAAAAAAAAAAAAAATTTAAGTTATCCTATCCAGATTCCAGACTGAATAAGCTGCGGAATCATTTCATTTTCAAGAATGCACATTTCTTATTGTTCACTTGAAATATGGCAGATATGTTTACACTAAATAAATTTGATGGAAGTACATATCTGGTTTACTTGAATTAATGAACTCATTAAATCCAGGGCTTGACCGTTTTCAGTGTTTTCCACCAATAGAGGGCGCTCTCATGCAAGTGCAGCTTTCCCTGGTCAAAGTTAAGTAAGTCAAAGAGCAAATGTTTACATAGTCATAAAATAAATTATTTTGTGTCTTTGAAAAATACATGTCAAATGTTCAAAAAACCTTGTTATTTACTTAATGAGTGTTGTTAGAGGAACTGAGTTAATTGATTGGCTATTTATTTACAAATGTAGCCACAGATGAAGACAAAATCAATCTTGTATGGAAAAAAGCATTAAAAATCACAATAATCGAAGAATCGTGGCACCAATAATCGAATCGACAATCGTTATAATCGAAGAATCGAAGAATCGAAGCTCCAATAATCGAAATCGAATCGAATCGTGAGGTACCCTTGTTTGCACACCCCTAATTAAGATATTTCTCCAATCACAGAACAATTCAAAATCTCTGGTTGAATTTGGAGAGCACGGTGGGCAGCACGGTGGCTTAGTGGTTAGCACTGTTGCCTCACAGCAAGAAGGTTCCCGGTTCGACTCCCAGGCCCAGCAGGGGCCTTTCTGTGTGGAGTTTGCATGTTCTCCCCGTGCTTGCGTGGGTTTCCTCCCAGTACTCCGGTTTCCTCCAACAGTCCAAAAACATGCATGCTAGGTAAATTGATCTTTCTAAATTGCCCGTAGGTGTGAGTGTGAGTGTGTCTGGTTGTTTGTGGGGACTGCGGGTGGAAACTAGCATTTCTGCTAAACTTGGTGTATTTACACTGCTTAATGTAGTGTATATTAATATGCATTGTCCCGTCTAAATAAACTTTGAAACACGTGTTGGTGAAAATCAGATTCATGAGCGTTCACCTCTCCATGCTTCTACATCTGTATTTAAAAGGGAGTCTACATTGTCATGAAACATCTGTACCTTTTTTATTTTCTCTGATTAAACAGCTTGAAACTCATGCAGCGTGTTTTTTTTTTTCTGCTAACAGACTGTGCTCAGCTGTGTTTCCCTACACATCATACGGCATATCTGTCACCTCAAACAGACGCACATCCGTCATTGTCATGTTTTTAAAGCTCTGTTTTCCCATACTGTGTCAAAATCTGTCACAACTGTCTTTTTCGCTTGTCAAAAAAAAAGAAGGTTCTTTTGCTCCGTTCTCTTTTGACAACTCAGTGGCCCATTAGAGTTTACTGTTATTTTCTGCAGAATGTTTAAAATGTCAACACCAGAACAACATCATAACACTTAGGTGGCCCTATGGAAACTATTTAATACCAGAATATAAAAAAAAAGAAGCTCTAAATCTCAGCCATCCTGCGGGAAAGGGTAAAACAAAGAAATAACAACGCTCCAAGTCAAGCCTACAAACAACAAGACACACACATGCAAGGTGAATATTAAATCTGAGGGAGGCTTGTCAGTATTTACATCCTTTTGGTGGAAAGAAAAACAACTTCTGAAGAAATGTTGTCTCCCTACAGTAGTTTTACGTCTGCAGCTCTCTCCGCTGCTGGAGCGGTCCATCCTTCAGCCAGTCGGACGCGGCGCCGCGGCGGAGCGGATCCGGGTTAAATCATCCAGGTTCCCGGGTGGTTTGGGAGCTGGGTCCTCGGGGGTCTGTCCCAGGCTGGACCAGCTTCAGCCTCCGAGATTTTCAGGCAAATCTGTCGGTTTGATCACCAGTAACGGACGATGCGCCGCGGATGCGCTCCGGAGCCGATCTGTGCGCCCGCCGTGGGGTTGCAGCGCCCGTCGCGCAGCATCCGCCGGGCAGATCCGGCTGAAATTCCGCTGGTCGGTCCCCGGGAGTCCCTGCTACCAGTCCAGGCCGGTTCCTGCGGTCCCGGCCGGTCGGAACCGGTGAGATTCCCTGGTTAAAGCCGCGGTGATGCGCGCTGCTCCAGCAGTGCTGCTCCCGGGCGCCCGGCGTGGCTCCGGGGCCAGCGTTCAGCATCCGCCGGGTAGATCCGGCTTAAATAGTGCATAAATGTTATTTATATACAACTCATATTTTATTTTTTTAACAATAAAGTTTCCATTTGTGAAAATTCAGTGTTGTGATAATTTACAGGCTCGGGCTGCTCTGGCGGAGCGAGGTTTATTCTCCTCCCCTGCTACACGTCATTCAGGGAGCCAATCAGCACAGAGCCTCATTATCATACCCCCCCCTTCCCTAAAAATGAGGCGCAGAAAAAGAGGTTAGAAGCGGTAAAACTAGTGACAGGGCCCACAGGCTGGATTTATGATTTATCTAGAAAAAACAAGCTTTAGATTGTTTTTAAGACATTCAAGGCCTGTTTAAAATTTACATTAAATGCCATAATAGGTCACCTTTAATTAGCATGTTATAGGTTTAAGTTCATGACAGTACATTTAGAAAAAGACTGAACAATAGGGGTGTAACGGTACACACAAATCTCGGTTCGGTACGTACCTCGGTTTGGAGGTCACGGTTCGGTTCATTTTCGGTACAGTAAGAAAACAAAATGCAAAATATAAACGTGCTGGTTGTTTATTACACACACACAAAATAACATTGGCTCAGCTTAAAAAAAAAATATCTCCCTGATGTGCAAAATTGAACAGTTGCAACACTGAACAGTTTAAAGTTGTTGCTCAGATTAAATAACATTTATAACCCTGCGTTCACACTGAAAGCGTCAGTGCCTGCAGCGGGGCGGGGGTGGGCGGGGTTTCAAGCTGCGCTGCAGAACTGAAGGGAACAGTGGGAACAGCCTACACATATAGCGTACACATCTTAATTTTCCTATTTCACCATAGATCACACTTTGGGACGCCTTCTTTATATTTTAGCGTTATCTCCGCGTAGATAAGAGTGAGTTTGATGCTCCTTAACAAGTTTGGTCCGCGGATCAACATCAACCCAGCGAGCACTTGCTCCCGGTGGCTGATTTATGGTTCCGCGTCACACTAACGCAGAACCGACGGCGTAGGGTACGCGGCGACGCGCACCGCACCGTGACCCTACGCCGTCGATTTAACGCGGAACCATAATTCAGACGAAGCTGCAGTCTGTCTGCGCTGATACTGACACACCGGGTCGGAGCGGATTTGGTCATGATGTTTAACCTGTGTTTTGTGATTAATAAGCACGGGTTATTGCCGATACTAGCGGCATTAGCCATGACGTCGGCTACGACTGTTGCTTGTTGTTTCTCGGTGTGAGCACAACTACCTATGGGCAGCTGCAGCAGCGCTCTGCTCCACAACGTGCAGTCCTCTACTTAATATGTCCGTGTGGAAACTCGTTCGGTACGCCTCCGTTCCGAACCAAACGCGCCATACCGAACGGTTCAATACAAATACATGTACCGTTACACCCCTACTGAACAAGTATAGCTTGTTTGGAAAGTTGTTTAAAGAGAACATGGATGAATACCTGAGGTTTGCAAAGCTGCAGCTGAAAAACAAGAATTGTGGACCAGTGTCCAGTGTTCTAGTCGAGACTGTGAAAGCACCTCGTCACCCACTGACATGTACGTGGTAGTGAGGGCATGATGTGGTCAGGTTCACACTTTGCAATTACCGAGTTGACCATGAAATCCTCTGTATAAGAAATTATTTTACACTCAAATGTGAGACTTTCTGTTCAGCTTAAGCTGGCTGGAAAGGCTCTTTTTTCTTTAATAGATAAACAAACTTCTAGGTTTTTTTCAAGAAGTCGTGAAAATTTGTTTCCGTGTATCTTTAAATGCGGCAATAATTTTAAAACACGAAGAGATAAAAATATGGATTCAATTCATCTTTATTTATATAGCGCCAAATAATGACTTTTCAAGGCACTTAGACAATACGGTTTGACTTGTTCCAAAGATATCTAGTTCATACAAAGCCAATAAAATAACGATAATAATTCTTGCTTCGATAAGAAAACGAACAGATTTGCATTAAAACCTTTCTACGATGCAATCCCTTGTTCTAAGCAAGCACCAGGCGACTGTGGAAAGGAAAACTCCCTTTAACAGGAAGAAACCTGTGCAGAACCCGACTCAGAAGGGGCAGCCATCTCCCTTGACGGGTTCAGGGTTGAGAGGAGAGGGAAAAGGAGAGAACAACAACTGGTCAGGAACCGCTGGTGGGAAGAAGGACCACAGGTTAATATGTGGGTCAATGACGAATAATGATTTTCGACAGGTCAAGTAAGTTTAAAGTAAGTGATTTCAGAGTTTTTTGTCAAGATGAATTGGCACTAGCCTTAAAAAAGGTCATGTGGTGCAACCATGATTCATATTAAAATGAATTAATTTCCTTGACATCTTTTTTTTTACAAGTTTTCAGTATTATACAAAAATGGTTGTTTTTTTAATGGTCGCGCCACATGATATTTCATAAAATGGACATCATCAGTCAAACTTTGTTAGTATATTATGATGGAAATATAAATACAAATGTGTTGCAATCTTACACACTACAAGACAGTTCGGAAATCATGCCAGATAGGGCAGAAGATTGATTTAAATACATTTAGAGTGATTTCAAAAAAAGTTTTCAAAACAAGAGTCATGGTCGGACGGTCGCACCACATGACATTTTGATGCTTAAAACATCAACAAAATCCCAAATAACTAGTATTTTTTGTCAAATTCAAGTGAGTCCATTTGTGGGACAGGTAGGTCATATATCTGGTATTTTTTTATCCATTTAAACCTTTTTTGAATTGAAAAAAAAATCAGTTTTTCAGAAAATATAGGCGTCACGTCATTGACCCATGTACAACATTGATGTCATTGAAAGAGTTGGAGAACTAGAAGAGGTGCATCATGGAGCTCCCCCAGTAGTCTAGTCCTATAGCAGCATTACTAAGGGATGTTCCAGTTGACTTGAGCCATCCATAGCTATAAGCTTCATCAAAAAAGGAAGGCTTTAACCTTAAAGTTAGAGCGGGTGTCTGCCTTCTGAACACAAACTGGTAGCTGGTTCCAGAGGAGAGGAACCTGATAACGTAAGGTTTTACCTCCCATTATACTTTTAGAAACTCTAGTTTCCTATGATGATGGAGCATATTCTCCAACGCTAAGCCCTGTCCCCAGTACTCGAGTTGTAAAAGAAAATCAGGGGGGATGGTGGATTTTATCATGTGGGGACAGATCATTTGTGCTGATTACAAATAATATAATATATTACAAATAATAGCAGTGACCAAAACACCTGCAGAAATACTGCAGGAATGACATAGCAGCAGTTAAATGCAGCCTTCTGTAAGCTTTAAATATCCACGGGGCTTACATCAAATACATCAAAACACAACAATAAAAAACACTTTTCTGAACTTATCAATATGACTCTGTCCTTCACAGGATAAGTGAGATGGATCACTGCAAAAACATATATATTTGTCTTATTTCTAGTTAAAATATCTCATTTTAGTAAAGAAATTTCATTACACTTAAAACAAGACTCATCACTGGAAAAAAAACAACAATTTTAACCTGTTTCAAGTAGATTTTCACTTAAAATAAGTAGAAAAATCTGCCAGTGGAACAAGATTTTTTTTTGCTTGTAATGAGAAGATAAATCTTGTTCCACTGGCAGATTTTCCTACTTATTTCAAGTGAAAATTTACTTGAATCAGGTGAAAATTGTCAAATAAGTTATTTTTCTGGTGATGACTCTAAATGTTGAAATAGCAGTAAAACCACCTTCATTGATGAAATGACATAAGGGATGGAAAGGGGAGAGTGCAGTTTTACAGGGGGGATGATTTTGACCTTTTTTATTTCAGGGGGGGATGCCATCCCCCCCTCAACTGGAGTACTGCCTGTCCCAAATAAACACTTGCTTCCAACCACATGGTACTTCATGTTTTTCTCGTAGTAGAGAAAACCTTTTGGATCTGCCTACATTAGGGATTATTAAACTTATGCTATGGCATTCTTTTGATATGATTAAAAATCTCAGTCACACACTCATGTTAGTTTGTTGGGCAGAAAAGTAAGTTAGACATTCAAGTTGACGCATCTCTCAACAAAGCAGCAGTTGTTGTTGCTCCTGGCGTTGCCCCTCCGTGCTTCTGTTTGATATCTGTTGTTTGCTTTAGGAAACGCCTGTGAAATCAGCCTAACTGCTCTGGAAACACGACAATATGTGCCAGAATATTCGTGGCTGCTCTGTGCCTTTTGTATTTATCTGCACCAGTAAGACAGAGTCAACAAGAAAAGGTGCCTGGCTCCCATCACACGCCGAAGCAGATGCTGCGTAGGCCTGAATTCAAGAGGGGGGCCTGTGCTTTTCTGCTCTGCTTCACTTCTGAAAAACACCTGTGGTGGAAAGCAGCTCAGGAAATCTGCAAAGCGAGGGGGAAACGCCCAAAGACTATACTAAAATGTGTACAGGGAGCTACTTTTTCCATTGCAGAACTTCTTTTATCTGGATTGTCTCCATGCCCCAATCTATCTCGTCTTTAGTTTTGTCTTCTGAACAAATCATCGGACAAACATCTTCCCCTGCGGGTTTCTTCTGTCAGACCGTTGTCAAACAATAAAATCTTCCCACACTTTTTTTTTGTAGAGACCAGTCTTGCAAGTAGGTGCTGTCAGGTCATTCTGTGTGCAACAACTCTGCTCCAGCAACTAATCATCTCTCCCTATCGCAAAACATTAAATCATCTAATCTGAATAGTTGGCTGACCTTAAAGGTCGCTTAGTCTGAAACTGTACCGTGAGAAATGGAAAGTGTGAAAGAAAAAATGCCAAATGAAATCACAGTAGGTGTGAATGATTCCACCATCAAACCCCTGCAGCCTCCAGTTGTGGATTGTGTATTTTTGTCTGCTAACACTAAATATTAGTCATTTATAAAGTGTAAAAATAATGCCATGAAAATGCACTGCATGCCCGACGTAGCATGATATTAAGTTTGTCATTGCATCATGTGGTTCTGGTTTTGTTCTTGGTCTTTATTTTATACAGAGGTGTCAAGTAACAAAGTACAAATACTCTGTTACCTTACTTAAGTAGAAATTTTGGTTATCTATACTTCACTGGAGTAATTATTTTTCAGACGACTTTTTACTTTTACTCCTTACATTTTCACGCAATTATCTGTACTTTTTACTCCTTACATTTTAAAAACAGCCTCGTTACTCTATTTCATTTCGGCCTTAAAAAAAAAAACTATCCAGTTATATTGCTCCATCCGGATAGAGTGAATTTGGTTGTGGTTGTTTCAGATGTTCTTGTCCAGTTTTGTTCTTACATCCGTTCCCTCAGATTCCTGCAACTAAACTTGGATGTACATTCCAATAAAGGTTAGGATAAATGATAACATGCCTCTGAAGTTTGACTTTTTGCACCATTACAATACTTATAGGCAACTAGTCATCATATCTCCTGCTCTCTGAAACACATGTTAATGCTCTATAGTACACATATATGGTTCTTTAATATATTTGCATTATACTAAGATACATTCATTTTCAATGGCTTTTGTCCTTAATGGCTTTTTTCCCCCTTACATTACTTTTACTTTTATACTTTAAGTAGTTTTGAAACCAGTACTTTTATACTTGAGTAAAAAACTTGAGTTGATACTTCAACTTCTACAGGAGTATTTTTAAACTCTAGTATCTATACTTCTACCTGAGTAATGAATGTGAATACTGAAGACACCTCTGCTCCTATAGTCTGTTTTTTATCTTAGATAGCATAACCATAAATCTTTTTACATCTCGCCCCCTATGTTCATTTTCTTAACACTTATGTTCTATTTCTTTAAAGATTCATCTCGGCTCAGTAGTTCCAGTTCATCCTCGTTCCTTCCTCTTTAAACTTTTGTTTTCTTGTTTTGTTCGCCAGATGAGTTTGATCTTCTGCCCTTTAGCAGAAGCGCTTTTATTTGAGCTTACCCATAAAAGTCCTTGTCCTTTATTTATCTATTCTCCGGCAAGTTTGCATTTCAGTCGTCCTTGACTGTATCTGAGGAAGCCTCCGTAACATTTACAGCGCATTTGATAAAACATATTGTAAATGTGAAAACCCCTGAATTAAAGGTGGCAGCGGCTTTCAGCTTTAAAAGTTTGTACCTAACGACTCATAAGAAAGAAAGACGTTTGAGAGGGAAGGCGATAAAGTAACAAATGATCATATAAATGTAGCGAGTGCTCATATAAATGATAAAATGTCCTGTACCTGCAGCATTTGGTTGTGCCCTCCAGGGAGAGATGCTCCCTGGAAAAAAAAGAGAAAAAAAGTAATAAAAACTTCTAAAGCCATAAAAACTAATTTGAGGAGCACCTAGTAGAGAACTATAAAACTTTAGCTTCATGAAATTTTGTTTTTTGACACTATAATGTTCTGGGATGATTGGACAGTAATTTTTATTGCCAGTTGTACAGGAAACTAGTAGAGATGAAAGTCAGAGGAAAGAGACAGAGATGCACAAGTACGGGGTGGTAGTTCAGTACGGTAGTCAGCTGAGAACCGTGGAAGGGGGAGGAGGCGGCGGAGTCGGAGGAGGATAAAGTGACGACGGGTATGTGACGGCCTGGCAGGTATCCCAATGTTTCCCAGCATTGATCCAAACGAGTCTGAAGGAACCTGCACAAAAAGCCCTGTTGAAAATGCAAACAACGCGAACAGAGGGGGGAATGTGACAAGGGAAAAGAGAGAGTGGAGGATAAAACACTGAGTCTTGAGAGAGAACTGTGTTAAAAGCAAAGCTGAGCTGGGATGCAGGGGGGGATGCCTCGGGGAGAAAAACCTACACATGCTTCCGTTTACTGTTACGACTCCAGCAATAAACACAAACATAACACATCAAAATATTAAGCACTCTAAAAGTGGACTTGTGAAGGGATGGACATTTTTGGTCTACTAATTAACACACTAATAAAAATATTGTGCTTGATCTACTTAAAAAAAAATAGTCAATTTTTTGCATGAGATTATTATGTAGATCAAGAAAGACTAGTCTTTGTATAAAGTACTCAATTTTTTGTATGTGAATAATACATTTTGCAAGTACAGTCAACTTAATTGTGTTAAGTTTACTTTATTTATCAAAATTAGTTGACTTTAATTGCAAACATTAAGTTGACTTTACTTGCAAATGAATTTTGTACATCCTAAAAATTAAGTAGTTTATACAAAGACTAGTCTTTCTTGATCTACATAAAAATCTCATGCGAAAAAGTTGCATAATTTTTTTTAAAGTAGATGTAGCATGTTTCATCTAAACGTTGGTCAATCTGCCCAATATATTAACATTGTTAAAGGAAAAGTAAATAGAACAAGATAATTGCTTGTTGTTTGTGTGTGAATGAAATGATTGCCTGGGATTACATAAAGTAAATACTGCTTGTGAAGGAAAAAATGCACAATGTCTTGTTTTTTGAACAAATGCAGATTAAGTTCAAAACTAGATGTATTCACGTAAAGCAACAAACTTCATTTTTAATTGTTAATATCACAGATTTAAATATGTTATATTTACATGTGCTTAGATTGATTGATCAGTGCAGTGAAGCTACAATTCTTTAATAAAATCACACAAAACAACAAAACCCTGCTGTAAATGTGTGCATCTTCATCGCATTAGTCTGCATATGATATCACGAATACCATAATTTGTGCTTCAGAAAGAATTGTTTCAGCAGTGTTGCAGCTGCTTCTCAAGGAAATAAAACTATTTCCCGTTAAACAGCCACATCTCCACAGGAAAGGTATTATCTGAAGACTTTCATCTTAAACAAAACCTGAGACTCGTCTGTGCTGGAGTTTGGACTTCACAGCTTGGTTTCTGTGTTCCCAGGGGATCGGAATCAACAACATTTCCCCTAGGTAATAATCATCCTTGTAGCACAAGGAGTGACGAGGAAAGACTTTCCAGTCTGGGATTCAACTTTTTGCTTCGAAGCGCGGCTTCATTTTGAGCTTGTCTATTCAGGGACTGTTGTCTATTGGGGGTCCTGAAACTGGTTGAGATGGATTCCTAGTGCAGCAGCCGTGTAACCCCAACCAGATACTGTTCTACCACATCTAGAGGTACAGTCTCGCAGACATATTCTCAAGACACACAAAATGTATGATATATTTTTTACCTATTTTCTGTTGTTAACTCAGGAAGCTTATGGCTTTTGATCATTTTAGTACTGTGAGATACCAGTCCTGTGCCCAGCTAATCTTTGGGCCATGGGGTTTGAGGTGGCTGGATAAAAGAAGGGTGCCAGCAAGAGAAGTTTTTATCAAAAAAAGTTTATTTTTAGTTTTTTTCTCAGGCATAAAAAAAAAAAACAGATGCATAAACTCAGACACTGCCTCCCTCTAGCAAAAGAAAAGACCAAGAGAGTCTGTCAGGTGAGCCACCCTCTTAAATAGCCTAAACCAAATTGGTCCAATTGGGCAACTACCATCTGCAGGGGTTTACTCCCCTCCACAAACATAACAATTTCAAATAACAAGGTAATAAAAAGACAAGACCACAAAACCTTAATCATTTAACAATAATCATAACACTTAAACATAATCCCACATAAATCCCAAACTGAAAAATGACAATAAATTGTTACATTTACAAATCCAATCACCCCTCACCTGTCTGACACATTCACACCTGTCAGCACTCAGCATGAATAAAGGCGTGGTCTCACTGCGGTGCGCGCCTCCGCAATGGGACCCAGCTGCCTGACAGCTGTGTAGCATGCAGGTGAGCATGCAGGTGACATGCAGGTGAGCAAATGCACACCAGTTTTATTGAACAACAAAAAAAAAAAGAATTGTGACTAGTCGGTACCTAGGGGTGTAACGATACACTAATCTCACGATACGATACGATACACGATATTGAGGTCACGATAACGATACGATACAATATTATAGCAGTATTTTTTTAACAACCTTGAATGAGGAACATATGACTGGAAAAAATTGTCTTTTATTTGAAAGACACAAAATACAAAACAATGCTGTGTGTTTGCCCTATTGTTAAGTTTGTAATGCTTTATAACTGTTTAAGTTTTAAAGAGAAAGCCAGGCCAACCATTTTCCACAAACTGAACTAAAAGTAAATGTCAGGTTTGCATTATGCATCTTCAGTTTCATACAAGTACAAATATTTTGCCACAAACTGAATAGTTTCTCTCATGTATGATTTGACTTTTTTCTTTTCCAGAAATTTAACAACTATAAATAAATAAAAGTAAATAAATACATACAATTTTACATCATAAAAAAGATTGATTCATGCTCACCTTATAAGTGTAAGAGGAGATTTATTTTTGTTAAGAAGTTTATTTTGGTAATTCAGGGTTCATTATTTTATAAATCTATTCTTTATATTCTGATGTAAATCAGGGACTATAATGACACTAGTCAGTTTATCTGTAGTGATTAGTCTGTTTTAGATTGGGCGGAGTGATACGCCACAGTACGGCACTAGGTGCTGTGTTGATGTTCTAAAATCCTACACTGTTGAGGGACATTAAAGTACACTGGAGCTCAGCAGAAGTTGTCCCCGTGTTTATCCTACTCACGACCTGAAAAAGGTTTAATTTAATAAGGTAAGGCTTAACTCTACACCAGACTTACATAAGTAAAAGTTCAGAGCTCAAAACGGGACCACAAAATGGGACTTGTTTCTTCTGAGCGGAGTAAGATTTTGACCGCGGTCGCGGTCGGATGCGCGTTTCTAGTCAACACAATAGATTAATATTAATAACCCAATATCGCGATACACTTTGTCACCTCCACGACACGTATTGTGACGTTTTTGTATCGCGAAATTTCGTGGCACGATATATTGTTACACCCCTATCGGTACCACACTACATTGACTGTAACTCAAAACATTACAATAAACCCTCACTTGCAAACCTTGGTCCCTAAGTTCATGAGGGTGAGAAATGTGTATGTTCACTTTCTCACAAGTACAAACCCCATCCCCAGTAGCTTGAAGTTTACTAAAATAATACAAAATACTTAGGCCACTTTGGAAAAATTCCATCAGTGTATTGGGTTATGAGAAAAGGTAAGGGAGGTACACTGTTCAGATGCACTCTGGGAATTTCCTTACAATTGTCATATACTGATAACTTCAATATGCCCCAGTATATTACATGATTTTGAAAAGATCCTTAGGGTTTTTTAAAAGATTCAGGGGCAATTTTGGCCTTTTTCAAAAGCACATGTTCCTTGTCAGTGCTGTTTTATTCCAAAATGAACAAATAGTGTACATTTTGTGGACTATTGCAAAATCTTTGGTGTGTGAGAAGCATAGCCGAGGGTTAAATTGGGCCGGGACATCCGGCACTGGGCTCCGGCCGGTAGGTGCTGCATCATGGAACACATCTTAAGTAATAAACGTTTCTCAGGGTTTTTGTTCCTGAATAATTAAAACAACATTTAGAACAATTAATGAAATGCCTTTATGGTTCTTTTCTTGGGGTGGGATATCCATCACTAGGAACTCTTTCTGCCCACCAGAGCTCTGATTAGAACTCTAATCAATATTTAAGCACACTGCGCTTATTTTGCAAATAAGAAAAAGAAAAGGAAATTTCTCAGATACAGAAACTGAAGTGCTCGTGGGTGAGGTGGAGGCGGGAAAACAAGTTTTGTTTGGTGGCCACAGCAGCAGAGTCGCAGATGAAAGTATAACGCTTAGGGTTGCCACCTTTCAGAAATAGAAATAAGGGACGCCCTGATTTCAGCAGCGCAGGAGCCAAAAAAAAAGCCCCAAAACTTCTAAACTGAATAAAAATGTGTTTATTTTATATGAAAAAACTAAATGCTTTGATTTAAAGTTTAAAGTGCTTTAATAGCATTGAACTTGCATGACTGTAGAGACAGACAACCATACTAGCAACTGAAATATCCTCCTATGCTACGTATGTCCACATCAGCCCAGATGTAATATAGCCTACAGGTGAAGAATATGGTGTAAAAGTTAATTTATTTCAATAATTCAACTAGAATATGGTGTAAAAGTTAACTTATTTCAATAATTCAACTAAAATATGGTGTAAAAGTTAATTTATTTCAATAATTCAACTAGAATATGGTGTAAAAGTTAACTTATTTCAATAATTCAACTAAAATATGGTGTAAAAGTTAATTTATTTCAATAATTCAACTAGAATATGGTGTAAAGGTTAGTTTATTTCAATAATTCAACTAGAATATGTAGTAAAAGTTAATTTATTTCAATAATTCAACTAGAATATGGTGTAAAAGTTAACTTATTTCAATAATTCAACTAGAATATGGTGTAAAAGTTAACTTATTTCAATAATTCAACTAGAATATGGTGTAAAAGTTAATTTATTTCAATAATTCAACTAGAATATGGTGTAAAAGTTAATTTATTTAAATAATTCAACTAGAATATGGTGTAAAAGTTAATGAAAATACGGTACAAATCGTGTCCCGTATTAGTTCAATACGGGACGCAACATTTTTTTCTCAAATAAAGGACAATTCCGTATTTTACGGGACGGGTGGCAACCCTAATAACGCTACAAGTTGCGTGTGCAGTAGCCGAAATAGAAAAACAAGTGGTCAGACCTCAAGGTGGAGGCATAAAAAGACTGGCCTCCCCCCGTCCGTGTGTCCGCAACCAGAGGGGGCAAGAGTACACCAACGCTCACACCACTGCACCAAAAAATGACTGCAAATCTCGGGGAAGAAAGTTTGTGTGACACAGTGTCAAAGGAGGAGGGAGACACTGACTTGGTCGTTGTTGTAAAGCTCAATTGGAACAGTCATGGCTCACACTTACAGTTATTGAATAAGTATGCCCCCCTTTCAGATTTCTTCTGTTTTTCCTTTTCTTTCACATTTGCATGTTTCAGATCAAACTAATTTTAATATGAGAAAAAGAGAACCTGAGGAAAAACAAATTATTATTTGATAATGAATAATGACTGCTGCCAAGGGTGCCACAAATACTCGCTAGGTTTACAGGGCAATTCGATTTTCATGTAGGACCAAAGTGGTTTTGATGGTGTTTTTTTTCTCTTTAATAAATGAGATCATCATTTGTAATCTGAATTTAAAGATCGGTTTGA
This sequence comes from Cololabis saira, assembly GCF_033807715.1. Lineage (NCBI taxonomy): Eukaryota > Metazoa > Chordata > Actinopteri > Beloniformes > Belonidae > Cololabis > Cololabis saira. Next base: position 38,925,604 of record NC_084600.1, read on the forward strand.
ATATTTTAGAAACACATACCCTTTTCTTATAGCAAAAGACTACATGCTGTAACTTCTTTTTAAATGAACCTTTATGATTTAGCAATGACTTGCATGTCAGTAAAATCCAAAAATATCTACCCTGTCACAAAAAAATCAACTAATTTAAAGGGGACCTATTATGAAAAACACGTTTTCTCTTGCTTTTAACATATATAAAGTGGTCTCCCCTCAGCCTGCCAACTCAGAGAAGGAGGAAAGCAACCAAATTCTGCAGTGTCTGTACAGCCGCCCGGATGAGCCGTCCAGTGTGATGTGGATCTACGAGCCGTTCAGATTCTGCTCCTGTCGTTACGTAGCGACGGGAGCGATTTACATCGGTTGGCCTCCGATGCGTGAAACCACGCCCACAACTAACTCTGCCGGCCGGAGCTTTTGCGTCATTCGCGTCATCGCGTCAGGCAGCCAATCAGCACAGAGCCTCATTATCATAGCCCCGCCCACTCAGAATCCTGCATAGATAATGAGGTTAGAGAATGAGAAGATAAAGACATGGCTCAGAGGCTGAATTTCTAATTTATTTAGCAAAAACAATCAAAAGCTTGTTTTTAAGACATTCAAGGCCTGTTTAAAATAGGTATTAGATGCCATAATAGGTCCCCTTTAATTAGAAATAAGATAGTTATCCTCATTTATAGCCAAATTGTCATTTAATCAAATAGTCTGTATAATAATCTTAATAACCCCCGATCCAATAGAAATGAATGTGTCATGAACAGATTTGTGCAGACCTTGTTGACATGCTGATGACGACCATCACTTCAGTCACTCAGTTCTTTGAAAGTACACATGGTATAATTCAGGTAACATCTCTTCCTCCCTGTGGTTATCGCAGCAGGGTCATGTCTGAGCTCATTCTTTATCAATTCCAGCCTCATTTTGAACAAAATATTCCAGATTTTGCTTCTTTAAATCAATTCAAATTTGTAGAAAAAGATGTAAAAGGTTAATTGGATCGTAAACAGTTTAAGCACTAAATATATTTTGAATTGTGCTTGTATCTGCAACTGTGACTAAAACAAGATATTAACATTTGTGTGTTACACCTTGACGGAAATACACTGACTAATTCCTCCAAATGAAAGACTATATCTCCAAAGCCTTTACAAATACTGATGCTGTTTGCAAGAATTTTTTACTTTGCAACAGAAATAATCCTCTTTTTTTCTCAGATGATCCAAAGAGGCACCAACATTTCGTAACCTTTTTTCAAGGGGTCATGTTTACCAGTCTTTCCATGAGCATGTTGTAAATTTGTAATTAAAAACTGAGAAAACAGAATATTAATCATAGACTTCACGATCATATAAAAAGGTCTTCCTTCTCAAGGTGCATTTTAAGCCATCTGCTGTTTCTATAACGCAGACATGTTGTTAAAAATACCCAGCAAACTCTCAGCTCGTCTCTGTTTCAACTACAGCGCCAACAAAGGAGGGAAAGGAAAGCCTGTTTGAATTTTAAAGCGTTCCCTGTCACTTCCCACAGAACAATGCTAGCAGGAAATATCCTCCCATGAGGCGTTATGATAATAGGCCCATATGCGCCGGCCGCGGTGACAGTAATTAATTGCTACACAAAACTTGTGCGGTCGCTCCACCAAGTACACTGCCCTCCATACATGAGTGCAATGATACGGTGGGGTTTTTACGAGGCCGGGCGCCGCGTTGAGGGATGACTGGGAGGGATTCTCGAAGAGGTTGGGGTGGGAGATTAGACAATCATTCAAGCTTCCCCAGGAGAAAGCAGCCACTCATCTGATTGTTTTGTTGCCAGATTAGGATCTTGAACGCAGCAGGTCAGTCAGGGATCTGCTGCACTGTCGACCAGACTCCCAACATTTCTTACTGACGTCTGTGGTCACTCCTCCTGGGATGTGCAGACATCCAAGGCCACAAGGCGAGGGAGGGAAGAGAAAAGTGAGGAGACATGGAGGGGATAGATGCAAACAACTTCTAGAGATGACTAGGGAGTAGGAATGGGCGATATTTTACCGTTCACCGTTCATTCCCCATGGTAAGAATTTGTCATCTTGCGGTAAAAACGATAAATTCCTGTTGATCACGTTTTTGTGTAAAGCTGATTTATGGTTTTGCGTTAAATCCATGCACAACGTACGTGTGTGGGAGGGAGGGAAGGAAGGAAGGAAGGAAGGAAGGAAGGAAGGAAGGAAGGAAGGAAGGAAGGAAGGAAGGAAGGAAGGAAGGAAGGAAGGAAGGAAGGAAGGAAGGAAGGAAGGAAGGAAGGAAGGAAGGAAGGAAGGAAGGAAGGAAGGAAGGAAGGAAGGAAGGAAGGAAGGAAGGAAGGAAGGAAGGAAGGAAGGAAGGAGCTAGAAAGAAAGAAAGAAAGAAATGAGCTAGAAAGAAAGAAAGAAAGAAATGAGCTAGAAAGAAAGAAAGAAAGAAATGAGCTAGAAAGAAAGAAAGAAAGAAATGAGCTAGAAAGAAAGAAAGAAAGAAATGAGCTAGAAAGAAAGAAAGAAAGAAATGAGCTAGAAAGAAAGAAAGAAAGAAATGAGCTAGAAAGAAAGAAAGAAAGAAATGAGCTAGAAAGAAAGAAAGAAAGAAATGAGCTAGAAAGAAAGAAAGAAATGAGCTAGAAAGAAAGAAAGAAAGAAATGAGCTAGAAAGAAAGAAAGAAAGAAATGAGCTAGAAAGAAAGAAAGAAAGAAAGAAAGAAAGAAAGAAAGAAAGAAAGAAATGAACTAGAGAGAGAGAGAGAGAGAGAGAGAGAGAGAGAGAGAGAGAGAGAGAGAGAGAGAGAGAGAGAGAGAGAGAGAGAGAGAGAGAGAGAGAGAGAGAGAGAGAGAGAGAGAGAGAGAGAGAGAGAGAGAGAGAGAGAGAGAGAGAGAGAGAGAGAGAGAGAGAGAGAGAGAGAGAGAGAGAGAGAGAAATGAGCTAGAAAGAAGAAAGAAAGAAAGAAATGAGCTAGAAAGAAAGAAAGAAAGAAATGAGCTAGAAAGAAAGAAAGAAAGAAATGAGCTAGAAAGAAAGAAAGAAAGAAATGAGCTAGAAAGAAAGAAAGAAAGAAATGAGCTAGAAAGAAAGAAAGAAAGAAAGAAAGAAATGTAATTGTTTTTTATTAATTCAATTTAATTGGTGTAGTTTAGTAGTATTTAGTATCTTTTAGAGCAGTGTTTTGGGGGCTCCAAAGACTGAATGTGGTGATAGATTTATAGTTACAAAGGTGGAGTTGAATTGGTGTTTTTTTAATCATCATTTTTATCGTTATCGGGATAAATGCCAGAAATTATCGTGATACATTTTTTAGTCCATACCGCCCATCCCTACTAGGGAGTCCATAAATCAAAGAGAAAAGAAAGAAAGCAAGAGTAAGTCATGGCAAGGTTAAAGCAAACGGTGTACCGAGAACTCTAAGAGAAGTGAGTCTTTGTCCGTTTTCAAACAGGCCAAATCATACGTCTAATCAAGTTTTGATGTAAATTTTTGTCTATGATATAAAAAAAAAGGCCAAATTAAATTCCAAACAAACCAAAAGTTTGGAATACAGCCCAGGACTTTCCTCTAGTGGAATGAATTGAATCAATCACTTCCATTTTTGGTACCTTGGAGGAAGTGTGAATGCTACACCATGAAGCACTAAGAGAAGTCCTTACTGCCATATTGTTGGCATGACAACGAGTTGTCTTCAAAGACGTCCTGATCCCCAGAGACGGAACAAAGAGTGGAGATCTCAGAAGACTTTGATGCTGAGTGAGTCAAAGAAAATCTGAATAAGCTTAGCCTCCGGTCTTGCTGAATCGCTTTCATGTGAACTTCGGGAAGAATTTCGGTGCTGAAAGATTATCAATCAGTGAAAAAGACAAAAACAATTATTTAAGGATTAAAGGGGTTATCTGCCGATTTTACACCGTACGCATGAGCTGCTTTAGTTGGGATGGAAATTAACCTTAAAACAACTCTGTTGTGTATTCTCTGTCAGGAGGGGACAGTTACGTGCACAGGGAGCAGAGATGTCATCTGCCAATCAAAGTCGACGGTTCAACCCCTGATTTCACCAGTTTACATGTCCAAATGTCTTTGAACTCTCCATTGCTCTCAGAGTGCCAGTCAGGGTGTGTATGCTGGTGTGAAAAAGACTGGGATAAAGTACAGCACATCAGTGCAGTGTGAAAATGGACAGTACTTAAAAGCACTTTGAGTGGTCAACAACACGGAAAAAAGTCCTTTATTAATGCAGCCGTTTTGTATTCACTGACTTAGGGCTGGGCGATATGGACCAAAAGTCATATCTCGATATTTTCTGGCTAAATGGCGATACTCGATATATATCTCGATATTTTTTCTGTGCCTTAATTGGGGTTTCCCCCAAAGCATTATAGCATAGCATCTCTGTTAGCTTCATTTTTTTCTGAGGCAAACCCTTAAAAAAACAGTCAGTTTTAATACAAAGCCTCGTGCCAAATGTCACACAGGTACCTTTATTAACAGAGGTGTGCACAATATCAAAATGTATAAAACAAATGAAATAAAAATAAACTGCCTACATATATAGAATAAAAATGCTTCTTGAATAAAATAAAACAAATATCCCTTTCCTGCATAACAATTAAATTAAAATACACTGTGCAATTAATACAATGTAGACAGTAACAGGCAGACTTTTCCACTGAGGTTGACAGTTGTGCAAATAACAAAACATTTATGCAAATCTCAAATAAAACATTTAAGTCAATTTGTCACAAAATAAGCTATATCAAAATCATTAAAAAAAAAAAGTAAAAAAAAAAAATGTAAATTTCTTTTTTTTTTTTTTTTTAAATCGATATAAACGATATTGTCTCGTACCATATCGTGTTTGAAAATATATCGATATATATTAAAATCTCGATATATCGCCCAGCCCTACACTGACTGTATTTCCAGGATATGGTTAGGTTTGGGAGAATCCTGGTTTTGTTTTATTCTATCTTCAGAAAACTGGAACTTCAGAATGAGACTTTATTGTCATTGCATGTGTAAAAAAACCAAAAGAAGTAAAACTTCTTCTCTATGGTGGAAACAATTTCAACAGACCTTTACTAGAATGTGAAACACGTAGCATGGCCAGTAGATAAAATTAGACTAAACAGAATAAGAAAATGTATTGGTGCATAACAACACGCCGCTCTTCGTGCTTTTACTTGTTTTATATATAAATAGTTTGAGGGGGGACATGTCTTCTCCAATTTATGTCCAAACAATTTAATTACACTTCACTTGTTCATTATTAAAATGTAGCAAAGTTAAGCAGACCAACAGTTTACATTAAATTGCCACTTTGATTGAACCTCCTGTTTTGAGTATAGACAGGTATGTGGGGGTGGAGTTCAGTGTAGCGGAAGATCTAAGGAGACATCTGGCATGTTGCTGTTGACAGCTACCTTTTATCGTTGATAAATTAAAATAGCAAGATCAATCCGGACTCACGTTTGATCTAGAAAGACTTTCATTACTCTGATAATTGTCTTTAAAATCAGACACTGCATCGTTTCAGAACCAGTGTCTGTGTGGACCCACCTGGAACCGAACATCTTGTTCATATGAGCCAGTCCCCACGAAAGTCCACAAATAACTACAAGCGATAACTGAACCAGCTTCACATAGGCTGATATTTTTCTACTTATTTGAGATCCGGCACTGCAAAAGTTACATTTATGATAGTTTATACAGTGTCAGACAGCAAATGTGGCTCTCACCTGTGCTACTTTTAGCACTGGTAGGGGTTAAGTGGGCCCGACATGGTCAAAAGGGCTGAAAGCTAGTGCTTAACATGGCATAATGGATGTGTTGCATGGTCTAGACCAGGGGTCGGCAACCCGCGGCTCTGGAGCCGCATGCGGCTCTTTAGCGCCGCCCTAGTGGCTCCTGCAGCTTTTTCAAAAATGTTTGACCCTTTTCTTTTTCTTTTTTTTCTTCTTTTTTTCTCTTCTTTTATTTTTTTTCCTCTTTTTCTTTTTTCTTTTTTTTCTTTTTTTCTTCCTTTTTTTCTTTTTTTCCTCTTTTTTTCTTCCTTTTTCCTTTTTTAATCTTGACATTTCGACTTTTCTCTTGACATTTCGACTTTTTTCTCAAGATTGTACTTCAACGTTAATCTCGACATTTCTACTTTTTTCTCGAAATTTTGACTTTCTTGACATTTCGGCTTTTTTCTCAACATTTTGACTTTTTTTTCTGACATTTCGACTTTTTTCTCAAGATTATACTTCAACATTAATCTCAACATTTCAACTTTTTTCTCGAAATTTTGACTTTTTCTCGACATTCCACTTTTTTCTCAACATTTCAACTTTTTTCTCAACATTTCGACTTTTTTTTCCGACATTCCGACTTTTTTCTTGAAATTTTGACTTTTCGACATTTCAACTTTTTTCTCGACATTTCGACTTTTTTCTTGAAGTGCATGATGAAAAAAAAATCTTCCCCCAGTTCTAACTAATATAGAAACATGCAGCATGTGTTTCCTTCATTCTAAGGCTCATACAAGACTTTCATTTTTTGCGGCTCCAGACACATTTGTTTTTTGTGTTTTTGGTCCAATATGGCTCTTTCAACATTTTGGGTTGCCAAATCATAAAATGGCTTTGTGGACCAGACAGAGCTCAAACGCCCAAAGAAAATGCATCTCTGGTCCATTTCTGGTGTCTCCTGAGTCAATACTGTCAGACAAGGGAAAATGTAGGAACATTGGAGACGATGGCCACGTTTGGGCCAAACATTATTTGCTCTCTGGGATTGGCTCTGAAATCTTCAACCGCTGGTGAAACCTGGGGTTCACGATCAGCCAAATAAGTTCATAGATTCTCTGCTATGAGGACTGCCGTGAATCCTGAACCTGCCAGCATGTCATCAATTTCTGGAACTACTGATAGTTGGGCTGGCTCAAGTTCTATTACCAAAGTAATGCAACTACTTATTTTCTAATCCATGTTTCTTAAAGGTTAGAAAATGTGCTTGAATTTACACTTCAAAAAATTCCCTGTTTTTTAATCACTCACTACATACATCCTTTTATGTCAGCCAAGATATCATCTTTACTAGCGTAGCTTAACGGTTCAATGGAAGACAAACTACATGACATCCCTTTGTATTTATTCTGTGGAGCTTTATGGGATTTAATTGTATTTATAACGACATACCTGTGCAACTGTATCATTCCTGAGTTTGGCAAATCATCAGTTAAAGTTTACGAGTAGTGTCATTTCATATCCTCTGTAGTCTCTCAGTTATTTTCCAACACTGCTGACTGTAGGGTATTTATATCTGTATTATGAGGGATCTTAAAATCAAGAAACAATTCTGGTCTTATCAAGGCGAAACCTGAAATACTGTGATAAAAACCAGGATTCTGTGACATGCTAATTTTACCACCACTTCATCTCCAGTTTTATCTGGAGGTATCTGGTCGCTGAGATAAGAAAACTAGACAGAACGCTGCACATTTGGCCAGAAGCGAGGATACTTTAATGAGCATGTAAAACGGGACGTGAATAATCAGGTTTCTCATGTTCAGTGTAAACAGCACATTAAAGATGTAATCAAACCCTGGATGACTCTCTAAACTGGGTTACTAACGTGCATGTAAACACACTCGCTGGTTTCATCACGCTTTCCGCAACATCTACAAATGGCCCAAAGGAATAGCAGTATTAACCTCTCTAATAATGTAAAACTGTTTTTGAGAGCAACCTTTTAAAAGCTTTTACTACTTTTGAAAAAAAAACACATGAAATTCAAGGCAAGAAACAAATCCAGTACTTTCCAACTATTCGTTTAGTTATTTTTGTATCAACTGACTTCTTTATTTATTTTAATGTTTTTTTTTTCTTTATTCCAAACACACTTCAATCCAAGTAAACAAAGAATGTCTGAGAGTTGTTTTCTCTTTTAATAAGCATATTTCTTTATGATAACACTTGATCTTTACTCTCAATAAAGTTCTTTTCCTTCCCTCAGTGGAGCTGAACATGTATTGTTTTTAAAAGGCCTCCACAATCACAACAGAGGAAAACACAACGGAAAGTAAATGCAACACGCAAAGGCAAGTTGAACCATTTAAGAAGTTCAATGAGGAATGTAAAGATAACTGCCCAGATAACATTTTTTAACATCAGACTGTAAATAAATAATTAAAAATGAAACCGTTTGCCACAAATTGTCCAAATTGACTATTATCAAAAGAGTTTGGCTCTTACAGTTGGAGCTTTGAATTTTATGAGGGCGCCATCAGTTTGTTTCTGACTTGATTTTATGATGAGAAGCTATGCTAACATTGGTTTGCAGTGCAAATTATTTCAGTTTCTCCAAAAAGAGTAGAAAAAAAAACATACAACTGCCAGGCTTCCTTACTGTAAAATGTGCAAAGTATTAATAAACCCTGCTACACAAGCGAGAAGGAAGGACCTACGGTGCTCAGCCATACTCCATTTTTATCACAAGGGTGTCGGATGTGTATGCATCTGTATAATATGCTGTGTGTATGTGTGTGTTTGTCGTATGAATAAGGGTACAGGGAGTGGGGGGGTCAAGGGAGATTGTTTTTTTTTATGTATTAATGTAAAGCACTTTGCACTCCAGCTGCATGAGAAGTGCTATATAAATAAAGTTTAAGTTTAAAGTACTAACCGCAGTGAAACTTCCATGATCAGAGATTAAACCTGTAACACGAGGTTGTAGGTTAACAGCGGTTGCCATGCTGAGCATGTGTAAACTGTCAAACACTGGTTTATGCCTCATCTCGCCCTTCTAAAGGTCACGGCTACACATATCATTTAGTGCTGTACTGACACACGTTATTATCAAGTTCACAGAGCATCCACATGGTTTACACAAGATACTTTCACTTATAGAAACAATCCTTTAGATTTTTGCCACTGCCGGTGCGACCATCGAGTCGGTCCAGGCCACAGTCCGTCACCGACTTCAGCTTCTTTTCTTCTGTTGACAGAAGTGTAGATGTGCTCCTGGCTGCTGCAACAGTAAACTGCTTTGTGTGCTTTTATTTCAGGACTACTTTCACAGGATCATCTTTAAGCAATCCTAAGGCTGCATGTCCATCGCATCGCTCCCTCTACTTTGTTGCGTGGAGGCGCTTTCTTTAATATTACAGCCACATCCGGGTTTCGACTTTTCTATTTGATGTACCGGATCAATACAAAAATATCAAATTCAGCCAGAAGGCCACAGGAAAATAATACACCTTTAAATGTCATTTAAATATGTGACCCGGGGATACATCAATCAAATACTTCATGGTTAAAATAGATCAAAATTGATAGGTTAAGTGTACAATGTGACTAACCGTGAATATTCCCCCCTCGGATTTATATTTTTATATTTATAGTTTAGCACAACACCAACAACCTCCTCAACCTTCCTCCGAGCTGCATTTGTCCGCTCGCCGTCCCAGCAGGGAGGCAGTGAAGGATCATAGAACAGATGGAAACCTGTGACGGCCACAATTAGCTTTTTCTTCTGCCGTTTTATGAGTATTCAGACTGCGAAACAACCACAAGAGCAGCAGACCTGAGTTTTTCTGAATGCAATGAAGCAGAAAGTGATGTCAGCTTTGACTGGATAAAGGCCTTGTGAGGGACACCCTCTTTTGCATCAATTTGAGCAAAGCTCTACTTTTTGACACATTTCCCAGATGCACTATCCTACCACTAGGGATGGGCGGTATGGACTAAAAAATGTATCACGATCATTTCTGGCATTTATCCCGATAACGATAAAAATGACGATAAAAAAATACCAATTCAACTCCACCTTTTTAACTATGAATCTATCTCACTCTCAGATCCGCCATGTTTGTCATCAACGGGAATCTTTCTTTCCTTCTTTCCTTCTTTCCTTTCTTTTTCTTTCCTTCTTTCCTTCTTTCCTTCCTTCCTTCCTTCCTTCCTTCCTTCCTTCCTTCCTTTCTTTCTTTCTTTCTTTCTTTCTTTCTTTCTTTCTTTCTTTCTTTCTTTCTTTCTTTCTTTCTTTCTTTCTTTCTTTCTTTCTTTCTTTCTTTCTTTCTTTCTTTCTTTCTTTTCTTTCTTTCTTTCTTTCTTTCTTTCTTTTCTCCCTTCCTTCCTCCTTTCCTTCCTTCCTCTTTTCTCCCTTCCTTCCTCCTTTCCTTCCTCTTTTCTCCCTTCCTTCTCCCCTTTCCTTTCTTCCTTCTTTTTTCCCCTTCCTTCCTCCCTTCCTTCCAAAAATCAGCTTTACACAAAAACATCATCAACGGGAATTTATCTTTTTTACCGCGACATGACAAATTCTTACCGTGAGGAATTTTTTTGACGGTATATCGTGAACGGTAAAATATCGCCCATTCCTACCTCCCACTACCTCACTTTCCGTAGAAAATGAATGAGATGCGTGTGATTTGAGGGATTTGTCGCAGGTAATGGACTCCCAACCGTAACTCTGCACATTTACTAAGTGTTCCAGCAACACCAAGATTAAGTGTCATAAGTGATGCTTCTTCTGGTATTGGGGGTATACAGAAGTCTAAACATGGTATTTTGCACTGTAACTTTAATTTGCATTTATTAACACAACTTGAACTCAAAAAAAGTAACAGTGAATGCATATTCTGTAGTTGTAACAGTATTTGCATTTGTCTGTCTTAGTGACTTTTTGTCTGCTCAAGAATTGTCCCCCAAGGGTTCACATGTCTAGTAACTGGCCTGAGTTTTGGCTTTTCACTGCTGTGTCTGTACCAGAATCATTCTTGAAGTTAACAGCATCCCACATGAAATATTGTCTCTCATTCAATTATAACTTTGCCTTTTCTTTTCCATTTGATGAATCTCTTAACAAGCTAAAATAAACCGTCAACTCCTTCTCTCAATAATTTGTTTGGGAGGACTGTGGAGCACATTGGGTTTTTCAGTGTGCTTCCCTCATATGTACAAGGAAGTATCAAAATGGTATGATCCGAGACAGCAGGAAGCTTATCGCATGAGCAGCCGGTCGAGGTTCGAGTCCCAGCCGGTGGCTCTGTCGCTGTGAAAAGGTTCCAGGCATTAATGGCAAAGTGTAACCTCACACCAACTGTGAATGATTAATGAAGGGCTATTCTGTATCTCTAAGTAAATGTCTACATTTGGAGATGAGAACAAAATCTAATGGTTGTCTCAGCAAAAAAAAAGTCCTTAGTGGTGAAAGATTCGTGTTCGTTTGTCTGGCGAACCATAAGAAAACTAGTGGAATAGAATCAAGGTTAATACTAGCTTTTAATATGTCCAGCACAATGTTTTCCGGCCGGAGGTACAATTCTTTCAGACCACAAGGTAGGAGAGAAATGCACCCGGTGGTCATCAGTCCAGTGGATTTTATACTAAAAAGGGGGGTGTTCTTTGCAAATGAATTTCATTGGTGGAGCCAGCTACGGGAAAGACCCCCCGGACGTGTCACTTCCATCTCCTTTATTATTTCTCTCACCTGGGGTTTCCACCCAGAACACAGATAAGACCCCCCCGATGCTAAACCACCTATTTCCCCCAAATGTCTCCTTTCAACAATGGTATGTGTATTGTATTTAACCTCTACATCAGGGGTATTCAACTAGATTTGGCCGGGGGCCACATCTGCAAAAGGACTGTATGGAGAGGGCCGCACAATTTGAAAATGTGGGGGTTTTCAAAATGTATTTTGCACTCAAAGACGAAGACTTATGTAAATATAATACATTTGTATTATACATTTGAATATATCTAGTTTACATATGAATTATGTATTAATTGTGTCCAGATTTAGTAATTGTGAATGTTAAATATAATATTCAGATAAAGAAATATTATTTTGAATGCAAGTTCATTTTGAAACCATGCATTGTGCAAACTTAATGAAGTTGATATTGACCTACTTTTAATAAAACACGCCATAATGACAAAGCACCACTTTCCACCAAGATTTCCTTATTTGAATATTATATTAAGCATTGAGCACAACCATTTTAGTCCATAATAGCCAGTTATAAAAATATTATTTATAAAAAAAAAAAAAAAAAAAAAAAAAAAAAAAAAAAAAAAAAAAAAAAAGTTTTTTTCAACAAACACACCCTTTTTTGAAATATGACCAGGGGCCACATAAAAGCTCCTGGCGGGCCGCATGTGGCCCGCGGGCCGCCAATTGAATACCCCTGCTCTACATAGTCTACCCGTAACACCAGGGGGTGGCTCCGTGTCTTGCTAAATACCAGGTTACTTTGAATATAAAGAGAAAGCCCACCAGTGTTACAAATTCTTTGAGCTTTTAACAATTTCATGATATCCTAACAGTGGTGTTGGGCACTAGTTATGATTTCATGAGAGCAGGGTAGAGCCAGAGAAGGGGGATGTTCTGTATTTGAAGTCCGGTTAGTGATGTCAAGTTTCTCTTGATGTCACAACAATGACCAAAAAAAAGTCTTAACACCTCACATTGAGCGCTCTGAACTGCAGTTGATCATTTCATCACTTGCCTTTTTGATGCTGTTTCATCACGGTTTGATCTTTGATCTGGAATAAGGTTGTTAAAAGAACCAGTGAAGGATTTTAAACAATTTAATCTGAAGCCGACCAACATAAATTACTCCGGAGTCATTTATGAGTTCAGTCTAACGATGGTGGTCTAGCGAGATTAGAAGAGTACCCATGTGTCTCTGCAAATGCTTCAGACTCAACAGATCTCACTAACCTGCAGCGTGATGTATCCCCCTGGTAGTCCACAAACTGAGGGAGATGATAACAAACGCAAAGCATCAGTGCCAATCAGCTAACTGGGAACTGGGGTGAATCAAGGACGGGACACACAATTCAACAGAATACACAACAAAGACAAAAAAAAAAGAAATTATAGCTAAAACATGGAACAAGGGAATACGAGGGACAAGGTCAAACTAAAATACAGAAACAAGGAATTTAACAAAAACCCACGGAGCATGACAAGGGCTTGATTCATATTATGAATTATTCAAATATGCCTCTAAATTTTGGAGAAAGCAACAAAACACTACAATAAAATTACTGCCACGGAAACACATCGAGTGAATTAAAAGAGATTTTCAGAATTTTTTCACAGAGCATACTGGCTCGGGTACAGATGGTAAAACTAATTAATTGCCTTTGGCAGACTCGGATGGCTCTTTATTGTTCTGTTTCTTACTTTTCTCCCCTCCTCGTTTCCCTTTCACGTGATTTATAACCAGCGGACACAGAAAAACCATATGCTGTACATTTAGAGATGCACCAACCTGCAGAAGATTGTTTATTCAAGGTCGTCTGCACACTCGGTAAAGGTTTAAACTGAAAAAGCCCATGGAGTTGGAAGCTTCCAACCCCGTCTGTGGCGTCTGTATCTAATACGCCTTTCCAGCATTACTGGTCATTTTCTAAAGTTTTTATTGTTGATCTCTAAAGGAACAACTTTGACTTCTGTAATATATACAAAAAACATGAACAACTTGTTTTGTATTGCCAGTCACATTGATAATTTAGTCTTTGTGCTAGAGGGCTGCATTGGGATTGGGTCCCGTGGGACCCAACGCAAATCTTGCGGGAGCGGGCGGTTTGAACTTTGCTGCTAAAAAAAAAACTGCGGGATGGGGATGTAGTCGACAAGATTGAAATCAATTACGTGGAAAAGAACCTCAAACAAGGTCTTTACAAAACAAATACAAAGCAAGGCAAGTCAGATATTTGGAGAAACTGTGTTTAGTGTCTGTGGAGCATCTTGGAAGAGAGACGAGGGATTGGAACCAGCAGTCGGTCAGCAACATTCTCTTCCTCCACACCAATGTAATGGCCAAGAGATTCATTTGTTAAATTGATTTGTTTCATTCATTAACGTTGTCTATTTTATGTTATTTATTAGTGTTATTTGAGCCACTCACAGCCAGAGCTGGTAGAGTAGCCAAAAATTGTACTCAAGTAAAAGTACTGTTACTTCAGAATAATATGACTCAAGTAGAAGTAAAAAGTAGTCATCCAAATAATTACTTGAGTAAAAGTAAAAAACTACTTGGTGAAAAAACTACTCAAGTACTGAGTAACTGTTGAGTAACGTCTGATTTATTTTTTTAACACGTCCATTCAAACAGACAAAAGTACAAAATAATCATCTTCAGGCAAATTAAATCAATAAAATAATAAGATAAATTAAAATTAATAAAAAATAAAATATAGCTTAAATTAAAATAAGCTTAAAATACATTCAAGTAATTAAATAAATAATAAAATAAGTAAAATAATAACAGAATAAAAAAATAAATTAAGCACAAGTAGCACAAAATTTCAAGCCTTTGTACTTTTCTTTTTTAACCAGAACTAGAACAAACATGAACTCATAGAAACTCTGTGTGTGTTTGAGTCTGTGTAAATGTGACAAAACATGCAAAAACAAACATTTTTCCCAAAGAATCACTCAGTGATGTCATGAGATTGACGCGTACGCGGATAAAAGGGATAAAAGAAAAGTAACAGTTCAACGTAGCCTAATGTAGCGGAGTAAGAGGAACAGTTTCTTCTTCACAAATCTACTCAAGTAAAAGTAAAAAGTATAGTGATTCAAAACTACTCCTAAAAGTACAGAATTTCCCAAAACGTACTCAAGTAAATGTAACGGAGTAAATGTAACTCGTTACTACCCACCTCTGCTCACAGCCTACTCTTGTTATAACCTCAATCACATAATTGATGCGCGAAAGGCGAAAAAGCTTACAGTGATTCGGTCAGGTTTCCTATGAACTGTCAATTATCCATCAAGCTCCACAATTATCATGTTAACATTAAATCAGATAGATTTGTCTAGGACATTTCTCTTGCGGGATGGGAGAAGACACCACATCAATGCTTCTCTATTATTGAATATGTATGAATTCTCAGAGTTTTGGGGGAGCGGGCGGGAGTGGATATAAACACTGTGGGAGCGGGCGGGAGCGGGATGAAGAAAACAGTCCCACGCAGGGCTCTACTTTGTGCTGTGATACATATTTGTTTCTGATTAAAAACAAAAAGAAGACTTTTTTTTTCTCCTTTTGAATATGCATGTGCACTGCTGTAACCGGTGACAGTAGGAACAACAGGAACTCAAGTAAGCTGCTGCTGCATTCAAATCCCACATATTTCATGGTTTTGTTTTATTTCATTTATTTTTTATCATTCTCTGCGTAAAAATGGGTTTTCATTGTGTTTCCTCATGTTTTCATAGTACCTCCAAATATCCTGAACCGTTTTTTGTCCACAAACTTAAGTTCTGGTGTCAGTTCTTAAAATACAAACAAGAAAAGCAGAGTGTGATGATGCACTAACGCTGCCCATAAACATTCACAAACCCGTACAATCATAATAAAACCAAAACTCTTCACGGAACGCAACACAAAAAGAAGAACAACAATACCCATAATGCAATGCAGTTTAAATGCCCCCAAATAAATTATTTTTTCCAGGCCTCAACTTTTGACAGGACTGTCTCCAGCTAACAGCCAATGTTTCTTTTTTTAATCTGTTTTACTTGTTTTTGCAAGTTCCTTGGTAGGATGAGCGGTTTTTAATGGATAATTATCTTCATTATCATATTCAAATATAAGTATTTGAGGGAGGAGACAGGGAGGAGTGTTGTGCTCCTGCATGTGCACTCAAATCCACGCTGATTGTGATGTTTTAAGGAACCTGCGTGGATTTGGGTGTACGCAGAGTTTTTAACATCTGAATTTTTTTTGGGGTACGTGAAAATTCCACGCACGGATTCACGTTGAAATCCACGCACGTTTTGATCATGAGGCCCCAGGTCACTAGTGTTTGATTATGTGATAGATGACAGAAGCAGCGATTAATTCTGAAGTGTAGTGTCTGTTTATGCTTGTTTAGATTCAGGAAAATCCAGCAAAGCTGATTTGACAGTGATTTACAGGACAGATGCACGGCGACCCAGGAGATTCTAAAGTCAAAGAAGGGCAAAGTTGTATTTTAATCTCCGTGTCACTTTACTGATCTCAGTCCAATTGAGCTGCCTCGAGACAGGACTGAGAGAAGAAAGAGCCACGAAAAAGTGAACAAAGCTATGGTAAATGCTTGGCAAAGCATCACAAAGTAGAAAAGGCTTTTCTTTGATGTCTATGGGTTCCAGACCACGGGCAATCAGTGATGGCTGGAGATGTCAAACCCCTGAATTGGAGCATTTGCTTTTGGAGGTCTTAAATTTGATGAGGCTACACAGACAGACAATAAAACGAGGGGAAAAAAGATGGTAGGAATACCTATGTGACTTTTTGTATATTACAATTAAAATCAAGGATAATTTCCACCAGCAGTGAAATTTGTCAAAGGCACATCCCGATGCATTCATCCAATGGCCCACTGCAATTATTCACATGCACACACAGGAGTTGTTTTCCACACCATCCTCCAGACTTGCCTTTAGCAGCTGCAGTCAGAAGGAGGAGAGCAGCAGCTGCTGAATTATTGAACAAATCTAGGTCCCAGGCTATGTATTTATGTGATTTTAGTAATGAGGCCGCTGGAGATCATTGCTGTTGGTTGTACAGAAAGAAATAAGCTCTTCATAAGATCTGTAGTGTGATTGTGTGTCTACTACTTGGATCTATATTGAACCTGAACACAGATTATGACTCAACTAACCTCACCATGTTCTGTTTGAACCATCTCCCCAAATGATCTCCTGTCTGATTACTATGTTTCTTGTTATATACATGTCCCAGTGGAGAAATGGCAAAAATAAATCAGTGGGCTTTGGTTGTTGTTCGGTTGAAGCCTTATTTCTGTTATTGTAATAAGGTGCCAAATACCGTGAATGTTCCTAAATTTGACTATTTCCGAGTGGCATTAAAGGCAAATAGTTATATATCCAGGAAACTGTGTTGTCACCAAAACACACAATGGAAACAGCCTACAAATAAACATAATATCAATAAATCCAGTCAAAATTGTCTTATTTTGAGCAAATTTATCTTTGCCAAAGGGTTAGGAAAATGTTCCTGACTAGAACATTTAAAACTCACAAAATAGTCTAAAATAGTTTTCTAATTTTCTTGAAACAAGGCTTTTTCACTTTCTTAGAAAAAGTAGTGGTGACTCCAAGAACTCCGAGTAAATAGCAAATCAACAAAAGAAGTGGGCCTTTTAAAGATTTTGGTAGGTTTGGAACTTTGAAACAAGTGTTTCCAAGTTTCAGGACTTGGCTTACTTCTTCTTTGACCACCTTATTCATAAGCTGAAATGCTGGTGGTCCATGCTACACTGGATTATTGGCTCACGGCGAATGAGGACAGTTGAGCTGCTCTGATTTCCAGGATGGAATGGGCATATATGATGAATGGATGGATGGATGTTTGAATGGAGTTAGGGGGAGAATATACTTGCGGTTCAGAACGCGTATGCATCATGGCCGACACGCTTATCCTGCGTCCATTTGACGCGTCGACATGCACGTTCTGCAAAAGACACTGAACCAAACGCGACCTGCAGTTCTCGCTTTGGCCGCGAGTGGTGCTGGTCCAGGTCCGAGCACCAACTGACCATGAGTGACTTGATGCAGAGGTCGGAAACTTGCGGACTGTTTTGAAGAGAGGCTGAGCAGTTGTTTTCCTCACATTTATGATCGACATCGCCACCGCACAGTGACAAACATGCGTGTCAAAACAGCAAGCGGCAAATCAACACAGTCCCGTTGCAGATACAGTCGTGCTCGTCGGAAGATGCAGCAGTGATGGTGCTGGTGGGCTGTTTAGTCCACCGATCATCAATCGTCTGAGCTGGATACAGAGGTCCTTCAGTCATCGCTCGACCAACACCGACTTTGCCCCTGATATTTTGTTAAATTAGTCTCCTGTTTGTTAAATTAGGCTCCAAGCTCCTAACTGGCTGTTACGGCTCATCCCTGTCGCCACGTAGCGCAGGATGACAGCCAGCATTCTGCTGCGGTCTCGGACTCGTGTGTGGTTAGTGGCAGAGGTGGGTAGTAACGAGTTACATTTACTCCGTTACATTTACTTGAGTACGTTTTGGGAAATTTTGTACTTTTAGGAGTAGTTTTGAATCACTATACTTTTTACTTTTACTTGAGTAGATTTGTCAAGAAGAAACTGTTACTCTTACTCATGACATCACTGAGTGATTCTTTGGGAAATATTTTTGTTTTTGCATGTTTTGTTACATATACACAGACTCAAACACAAACAGAGTTTCTATGAGTTCATGGGCTTGTTCTAGTTCTGGTTAAAAAAGAAAAGTACAAAGGCTTGACATTTTGTGCTACTTGTGTTTAATTTATTTTTTTATTCTGTTATTTTATTATTTATTAAAGTACTTGAATTTACTTTAAGATTATTTTAATTTAAGCTATTTTTTTATTAATTTTAATTTATTTGATTATTTTATTGACTTAATTTGCCTGAAGATGATTATTTTGTACTTTTGTCTGTTTGAATGGTTGTGTTAAAAAAATAAATCAGACGTTACTCAACAGTTACTCAGTACTTGAGTAGTTTTTTCACCAAGTACTTTTTTACTTTTACTCAAGTAATTATTTGGATGACTACTTTTTACTTCTACTTGAGTCATATTATTCTGAAGTAACAGTACTTTTACTTAAAGTAAAATTTAGTAAAATTTTTGCCTACTCTACCCACCTCTGGTTAGCGGGACAATCCCTTTAACAGGTAGTCAAACGAAACGGAGGACATGCCGAAATATTGCCGCTGTTTCTCATCATCAGTTGCTGCATCGGCAGGACGAATGAGCTCTCCAGTGTCCCGACGGCTCTGGTTGAACGGACTGACAAACCATCTCCGATGGCGCTGTTTTCTTTACCGAGATCAAAAGAAACGCAGTGCAGTGATCTCCTCTTCATCCACAGTTGTTGTCTTGTCTATTTATCCGTTATTCCACCAGCTGGTTTATTATACTACTACCAAATATTTTATTACTTTTCTAACTATGGCTCTGCATACTTCCCCCAATCGTTTACCGCCGGTACAATGCGCTCACCTCACATCGTACGCGAGCGAGGTTGCAGTTGGTTGTGAACGCGAACGGACGCGAACGCTGGCTCAAACAGCAAGTATATTCGCCCCTTTAGAACTCAGAGCAGATGAACACAGATGCTTCATCCAGTCAAAATTGTCTTTTATTTGAAAGACACAAAATACAAAACAATGCTGTGCGTTTGCCCTATTGTTACAGTTTGTAATGCTTTATAACTGTTTAAGTTTTAAAGAGCAAGCCAGGCCAACCATTTTCCACAAACTGAACTAAAAGTAAATGTCAGGTTTGCATTAAGCATCTTCAGTTTCATACAAGTACAAATATTTAGACACAAACTGAATAGTTTCTCTCATGTATGATTTGACTTTTTTTTCCCTATTTAACAACTAAAATTAAATAAATAAATAAAAGTAAATAAATACATACAATTTTACATCATAAAAAAGATTGATTCATGCTCACCTTATAAGTGTAAGAGGAGATTTATTTTTGTTAAGAAGTTTATTTTGGTAATTCAGGGTTCATTATTTTATAAATATATTCTTTATATTCTGATGTAAATCAGGGACCATAATGACACTAGTCAGTTTATCTGTAGTGATTAGTCTGTTTTAGATTGGGCGGAGTGATACGCCACAGTACGGCACTAGGTGCTGTGTTGATGTTCTAAAATCCTACGCTGTTGAGGGACATTAAAGTACACTGGAACTCAGCAGAAGTTGTCCCCGTGTTTATCCTACTCACGACCCCAAAAAGGTTTAATTTAATAAGGTAAGGCTTAACTCTACACCAGACTTACATAAGTAAAAGTTCAGAGCTCAAAACGGGACCACGGAATGGGACTAGTTTCTTCTGAGCGGAGTAAGATTTTGGTCCACGGGTCGAGATGCGGTCGCGGTCGGATGCGCGTTTCTAGTCAACACAATAGATTAATATTAATAATCCAATATCGCGATACAGTTTGTCACCTCCACGACACGTATTGTGACGTTTCTGTATCGCGAAATTTCGTGGCACGATATATTGTTACACCCCTACTGAGCACTCTCCAGATGGTCCAGTGAAACGAACCATCACTGCCAGGTTAGTTCCCAATAGAAGGACTGGAAATGACTAGGGTCGACATGAACAACCCACCATGGGTCCCTGATGAGATCTCCCCTAAACCCTGCAGCTGAAGACAATGTTTTGTCTGCTATTTTTAAGACTCCTCTGCTCATTGACCTTCCCATATCTTTAAAGCAGGAAATACTAAATACCCCCAAGTAGAAGGGGATGAAATAATCAGAAATGGCAGAGCACTGTCAGAATGGGTGTATGACTATTATCTAACTTTGAGCTTTCAACGCAGCATTGCTAAGTTAAGAGTGCGACAGCTTTGGAAAATGTTCTGGCAAAGATTAGAAGAGTAACAAAAGCAAGCAGTGCCAGCCAGAGGAGAAAAGATGAGAATTTGAGCTTCAACAGATCCAATGTGTATCACACTGAGATGGGATCCAGTGTTGATGAGTGCTGGTCCCTGACTGATGACTATAGCTGAATGCACAACCGACCACAGAGGGTCCTCAATTATCGTGGTACTTTTTAAACTTTCAAAGATCTCTCTCTGGAGAGATTAAAATTTACAGCTGAAGGAAAAAAAACCCCAGCAAAATGGGTTCTTGGAAAATTAGGACAGCCAGAAATCGATTAGAGAGTGACTCTAAAGAACACCGAAGGGGGAAAAAAAGAAAAATCAATGTCTTTTTTCAGCACACTTTTATCTTTATACGCTGTTGCAATATCCAAACAAGGAAGAAGGAAAAAATGACAAGCAAAGTGACATTATTTAATTCCTCAACAAGATTACATCCTATTCCAATGTTTCCCTGTTGGTGTTTTCTTCTTCCATCACACATTCCATACATTAAACTGTGGGGATAGTTCAATAAAGTAGACATTTATTCTGTTTTCTTGGGAGTTTGCTGGGAGTGTTTTATCTCTTCTCCATTGCTCTCTCTCTGTTTCTCTGTCGCTGCCAAAGCTCTTCTTCTTGTTGCAAATCAAAAAACTCCAACAGAGCTGTGGAGTGACACTGAAGAGAGTCACTGCGATGCTTTTAGCTCCTGACTTCCTTTCTGCAAAACGTCTGCCAAACACAGCTACCCAGAGAGAGAACACATCTTTTAAGACACACACATCATCTGTGTCATACCCACTCCCCGCTCCAGTTGAACCGATATGACTGCTTTCTACAGATTTGAATTGTCATGCATAGGATTATTTGATTGTTTGTTTAATTGTCACTCTATATCTGTTTATGGGTAGTGGTAGGGCTGGGCGATATATCGAGATTTTAATATATATCGATATATTTTCAAACGCGATATGGCACGAGACAATATCGTTTATATCGATTTACATTTTTTTTATTTATTTTTTTTTATTTTATGATTTTGATATAGCTTATTTTGTGACAAATTGACTTGAATGTTTTATTTGAGATTTGCACAAATGTTTTGTAATTTGCACAACTGTCAACCTCAGTGGAAAAGTCTGCCTGTTACTGTCTACATTGTATTAATTGCACAGTGTATTTTAATTTAATTGTTATGCAGGAAAGGGATATTTGTTTTATTCAAAAAGCATTTTTATTCTATATATGCAGGCAGTTTGTTTTTATTTCATTTTTTTCATACATTTTGATATTGTGCAGACCTCTGTTAATAAAGCAACCTGTGTGACATTTGGCACGAGGCTTTGTATTAAAACTGACTGTTTTTTTAAGGGTTTGCCTCAGAAGAAAATTAAGCTAACAGAGATGCTATGCTATAATGCTCTGGGGGAAACCCCAATTATGTCACAGAAAAAATATCGATATATATCGAGTATCGCCATTCAGCTAGAAAATATCGAGATATGCCTTTTGGTCCATATCGCCCAGCCCTAGGTAGTGGCTTATTCCTCAGAGCCCATCTCTCTCTAACCTCAGCCCTTATCCCTCCATCTTCCCTGCTGAGCCTATTACTTGGACTGTTGTTTAAATGTTAAACAATAGCAGTGTCGGGGCTCTGCTGTGGGAAAACTGCAGAAAGTAATCTCTGTAAAGTATTTAAGGAAATGTTCACAGCTAAACTGGAGCTTTGGAATCATATCACAGTGATGATATGCAGGATAACACTTGGCAGAGCAAAGAGATTCAAGGAAGAGGAGACAGTTTGACGGAGGAGGGTTTTCAAACCCACATGAGGCACACAGATTTTCACTTTGTGCCTGGCAAAACCTCTATTTTGGTGTTTCAAAGGGACATACAGTATTTATTAGCAATGTATTCTTCAAAGTTTCCTCTCTACAGTGCACAATTCATTCCTTCATGTAACTTGATATTGCCAAGCAATGGTTTCTTTATAGAGAGAATCTAAGATGACCTGACATCTCTAACCAGAAGGATTCATGCATCAATTTCCACTCCAAAACTTTCCCCTTTTTTTCTTTAGTATTTTTGTCTTTTGTTATAAAATATCATGACCAAACTGTGCAGTTTCAGGCTTATTTCCCGTGTTAAAGCAGGAAACATGCTGCATCCCTGTTGTTGGTAAATTATCACACACAAGCAGGAAAGGTGGTGAACTGTGAAGGGAAACAACAAATGCAACTATTGACTGAAACACCATCAAAAGCTTTTTTACTCTAAATTTATCCTAACACTTACAGGACTGTCTCAGAAAATTAGAATATTGTGATAAAGTCCTTAATTTTCTGTAATGCAAAAATGTCATACATTCTGGATTCATTACAAATCAACTGAAATATTGCAAGCCTTTTGCTGATCATGGCTTACAGCTTAAGAAAACTCAAATATCCTATCTCAAAAAATTAGAATATTCTGGGAATCTTAATCTTAAACTGTACCATAACCATAATCAACAATATTAAAATAATAAAAGGCTTGCAATATTTCAGTTGATTTGTAATGAATCCAGAATGTATGACATTTTAGTTTTTTTAATTGTATTACAGAAAATAAAGAACTTTATCACAATATTCAAATTTTCTGAGACAGTCCTGTACATTCTATCTGGTTTGATTTTGAACAAATTAGTTCATACAATTATGACATGGGCTAAAGATGTTTTATTCATATATCTTCTTTTTTGTATTTTTATATGCCAATGTGTACTTCGTTCATTCTAACAATGTTTGCCGTCTAGGCATCAATGTCAATGCTCCCCACCGGGGACACACCCCATCATGATCCTAATAGTTGGCGCCTGTAGGTGGATGCTGGGGTGGTGGTGGGAATTTATTTATTTATTTATTTAAGCAGCCACAAGCTTGGGAATTGTCCACTGGCTGGTAAGTCAGTGATGAGCACCATTGGTCCTTTTAATAGAAGACAAAATCAAAGGTTTTAACTGAACCATGAACCATGTAGCCTGGTGACTGATTGTTTTGGCTCGGTATCAACAGAGGTGGGCCAAATATCCATCAATCCATTGCCACTTCTTCCTACTCAGGGTCATGAGGGTCAGCTGGAAGGTTTCCTGGCTGACTTCAGTCGAAAGGCAGGGGAAATGGACAGGTCGACAGTCCATTGCAGGCAGAGCCGCCTGGGAGATTTGCGAGGCCCTGTGCGAAATGGCTGGGGGGGCCCTCGCGAAATTTTTGGGTTTTTCGGGTTGGATCGGGTGTCTATATGCGCAATTTTAACTCTCCAATTATCAAAATACTGGATACCTTCCCCTGCCTCATCATCATCTCTTGCCTCGCCGAGGGGCCTCACGGCTGCTTGAGACCCGGTCGGATCGGTGATTTTTGTAACAAATTTATCAAACAAGCCTTTCAGAGAGGCATTAAACTCTTCCATTTTCTTTAGTTTTTTTCTTTTTTCATCCCCTGATGGAAATTTCCTGAATCTGTCTCGTTCTCTCGACATTGTGTGACAGTTTGTTCCACACTCCACCCGTCTGGATCAGAGCAGCTTGTGTCTGCGCTTGGTCTGATCAGTTGTATTGAACAACAGACACGCGCATCATTGCACATATATTTATTGATATGCACAGACTAGTACACATTTAGGTATGTAATGGAACATGACTGTTGATATTTATAAGGGAAAAAACGAAAAAAAAAACGAAAAAACATTTAAAAAAAAAAAAAGAAAATTAAAAAAAAAAAAAACGGCCCATAGCGCGAGGCCCCCTGTGGCGCGAGGCCCCGTGCGGTCGCACGGTTCGCACACCCCTTGCGGCGGCCCTGATTGCAGGGTCACATAAGGACAACACCACACTCCTAGCATCAACTTAGAATCATCAGTTGGCCTGACATGCATGTTTTCAGACTGAAGGAGGAAACAGGTGTAACTGGAGAAAACCCATGTAGGGAGAATATAGAAATTCCAAACAGAAAGGTAGAGATTAAAACCAGGAACCTTCTGGCAATGTTAATCACCAAGCCATGCAGACGCAAATATTTATACATATTTTCTCTTGTGTGTGTGTGTGTGTGTGTGTGTGTATGTGTTTATTTTCAGCTATTTCACTGCATCTTACCGATAAAGCTCCACTTTCAGTGGCACATAATTGTTTCTTTCTCTCTGCATTCGATGCCTTGCACAAATAGAAGCATACAGCTCACGGCACAACTGGATGGCTGCCAGTGCTGACACGCTCAGTCTGCATCCGTCCAATAGTGCAATACATGGGAGTGTAGCAACAATCCCAGCAACACTGATCAAACAGCAGATACAGAGCTTACACACATACACACACACAACACTTTCTTATCAGCAGCTGCCTGTACAGGGTAGTACTATTTGTATGAAGTTCATTTTAAAAGATGGTACATTCAGAGCCACTTCAGTTCAAGTCGATTCAGTTTGATTCAATTTGAATCTTTCCACTTCAACCAAAAGCAATTTAATGTGTTGAATGTTATTCTTTGTATATAAGAAATTGGTTGCTAAATGCATCTTTGAGTGTGGACACCGAAGATGTCTGTGATTGATGAGTTATCTGATGTCAACAGAAGAGGTGGTTCACTCCTTTCTGTAGGCCGTTTAACTCGTGGGCATAAAATTGACATAAAATGCATGTTAGGGTGTTACGTGCAACCACAAAATTACTTTCCCATTTGCATATAAACTAAGGTCCACTTTATCTTGTTGTGCAGATAGTTTAAATCCACATATCTGCACTTGATAAAAGCTTTGAATAATTGAAGAACATATTGCTCGTCTTCAGCTTTTACCAGAGGAGCCTTTCGTAGGAGGGATGGGCAAACTGACATCTGTGGAGTGTGTGCCATCTCACGTATTACCACATTCACAATTTTCACTCTTCCGGGCCAGTATCTCAAGAATTATGCCTTAAATTAATGTCCCTGCACCACCGGAGAGATTCTTACCTTGTTTTATCCTCAACACAGACTTCAAATCTCACAGCATTCAGTCAACCTCTTCAAAAATACTTTTACTTGATCTGCAAATGATGTGGCCTTGTGGTCCAACATACGTCCAAGTTGAGTATAGATCCGTTGAAACATTCTGACTTCTGCTGTCAAATGTTGGATGTGAGTGTCACAGGATTGTATTGTGCTTCATCAGCAATATAAACTTTACTTCGGCAGGAAACTGATGAGAAGCAACGTTTGTCTTCTTTAAGCCATCCAATAAGCCATTTGGAGAACAACGATTTGCATTAGGAGAAAGAAGAGCCTGAGATAGTCGAGTACTTTTCCTGGCTTTAACACTGAGGGAAAGATTTGTGAAGGGTTTTCAGAGCTTTAGAACCTAAATGGAAATCAAAGTACTGTGTGTGTCTGTGTGTGCATGCACATTTCAACAACCTAACAGACACTGTGTGTCCAAGTCTAACTTTTCTAAATCTAGTAAATAAATTAAACAATTAACCAGCCTCAGAAAACTTTGTGCTTCTCATTGTGAACTAATTTGACTTTAAATGAACTCACTCTGTATTAAATCCTCCAAGGGAAATCATATTTTTGCCACTTTAAATATTAGGGGTGTAACGGTACACGTATTTGTATTGAACCGTTCGATATAGCGTGTTCGGTTCGGAACGGAGGCGTACCGAACGAGTTTCCACACGGACATATTAAGTAGAGGACGCACATTGTGGACTAGAGCGCTGCTGCAGCTGCACATATATAGGCAGTTGAAACAACAGAAACGAGAAACAACAAGCAACAGTTGTAGCCGACCAAATCCGCTCCGACCCGGTGTGTGATCAGCGCAGACAGACTGCAGCTTCGCCTGAATTATGGTTCCGCGTTAAATCGACGGCGTAGGGACGCGGTGCGGTGTGCGTCACCGCGTACCCTACGCCGTCGGTTCTGCGTTGGTGTGACGCGGAACCGTAAATCAGCCATCGGGAGCAAGGGCTCGCTGGTTGATGTTGATCCGCGGACCAAACTTGTTAAGGAGCATCAAACTCACTCTTATCTACGAGGAAATAACGCTAAAATATAAAGAAGGCTTCCCAAAGTGTGATCTATGTTGAAATAGGAAAATTAAGATGTGTACGCTATATGTGTAGGCTGTTCCCACTGTTCCCTTCAGTTCTGCAGCGCAGCTTGAAACCCCGCCCACCCCCGCCCCGCTGCAGGCACTGACGCTTTCAGTGTGAATGCAGGGTAATGCCGCTAGTATTGGCAATAAAAGTAAATTATTTATAAATGTTAATTAATCTGAGCAACAACTTTAAACTGTTCAGTGTTGCAACTGTTCAATTTTGCACATCAGGGAGATATTTTTTTTAAAGTCTGAGCCAATGTTATTTTGTGTGTGTGTAATAAACAACTAGCACGTTTATATTTTGCATTTTGGTTTCTTACTGTACCGAAAATGAACCGAACCGTGACCTCCAAATCGAGGTACGTACCGAACCAAGATTTTTGTGTACCGTTACACCCCTATTAAATATTGATAAATACAGTGATTACTTACTGAAAATAAAATAGAAATCAGTTGACAAAATGATTTATTAGTGAGGTTGGATGAGAGAGAGGTGTGGTTAAATTTCCCGAGATATTCATCGGTGTGTTGATGAGCTGATGATGTCACATGCAACATCAGCAGGAACCAATGGCGGGAAGTGCACTGCTACCACAATGACACACGTAAACTCTCTCTAAAACCAAAAAAGACGTGAACTAACAGCCAATAGTTCCATATCTCCAGTGCAGAGATGTTTCTTCACAGTAACATGTCCAGAATTACACCATCTGTTGCCATCAAGCACTCCGGTCCTTCCTCTTTAACTCTTACTGCTCCATGTCGGAGTCCAGAAAAAGTTCCTGCAGTCAAGTCTCTCGGAGATGCATCCACTTGCATTTCCTGCCGTGGTCCTCATCAGCGCTCCAAGCTCAACCCTTTTATCAGCCAGCGATCTCCTTATGGTTTAAACTCCGTTGTCAGGGTTACTCATAGCAGATGTTGAACTGGGCTGAAGTTACCATTAAACATATAACTTTAGCAACATGGCACTCAAACAAGCCTAGGAATGTGAATTTGAAAAATATATCTTCAGTTCTCAACTTTTGTTTTTCATAACAGTAATCGAAGGGCATCTGCACACTCTCTGAGACTTCAAACTCTGGGACTTTAGAGGCATTGAGACTCTTGACTGAAGCATAAGCCTGTAAATAAATGAGTTATGGCCTCAAGGTTGAAGAGAATAATGACCAAAGTAATAAAACTGTGCAAACCTTGTAATCATTCCGTGATGTACATGGATTGTTGGGACACAGAAATAATTCAATTATGTTTTCATTCGCTGAGGTACAGAAATGTTGGTTTATGAGAGGCTCATTGATGTCTCCTGATCTTCACAAAGATTCTTTTTTCCTCTCGAGAACAGGCTGTGTGTTCATTACGGTATTATGGCAGCTGCTTTAATGTGATCTTCAGTTGTTTTTGGTTGCTGTAACTGCAAACAGCGACACTGAAGATGAAACCATTACGAAAGGAAAATGTATGGATTTAAAGCGTCAATGGAACAGTATGTGAACATGAATCTGAAAGGAAAGAAAATGGCAGCATTTCAAAATACAATGACTCATGCATCTATCTTCAGGCTATTATTGAATGTTACATTAAAAACAAGATGAAATACAGTGATAGAAGAACGATCTGAGTCTGGTTTATTTGCTAAGACAGTCAGACAGGGATATGTCAACATCTATTTTCAGATATATTTGAGACTCACCATTGGGCCCTTGAGGGTTGTCAGGATTCAACAGAATTCAAATGAAGCGTTGATTCTGCAGAATATACATGAGCCCACAGATTTACACCGAGCAGTCCTCAGGTGCGATAGATAAAAAAAACATCAATGCGAAGAGAATGTGCTACTATAGTTGGAGAGGCCGTGGTTTAGACTTTTTGTCCTCCTGTGGTTGGCTGGTCCTGGATGCGTGTCCCTTTGTCCAATCCGGTCCCGCAATGTCAGATCTCCTTAGTCCAATTCAACACTGGCATTTCCCTAAAGAGAAGAAACTACAAGTTGCAGCTTCCATCTTGCTTCACCTAGGGCCTAATGTGCAAAGAAGGCGTGGATTTCAACGTGAATCTGTGTATGGAATTCTTGCGTACGTAAAAAAAAATTCAGACGTTCAAAACTGTGCGTACGCCCAAATCCTTGCACCTTTCTTTGAACATCACAATCAGCATGGATTTGAGCGCACATGCGGGAGCACAACACTCCGCCCTGCCTCCTCCCTCAATTTGACTCATTTGAATATGATAATGAGGATAATTATCCATTAAAAACCCTCATCCTAACAAGGAACTTGGAAAAACAAGTAAAACAAACTCCTGTCAGAAGTTGAGGCCTGGAAAAATAATTTATTTGGGCGCATTTCTTCCGATTTAAACTGCATGGCATTATGGGTATTGTTGTTCTTTGCTTTGTGTTGCGTTCCATGAAGAGTTGTGGTCTTATTATGTTCATAAGGGTTTGTGAATGTTTATGGTCAGCGTTAGTGCATCATTACACTCTCATTTTTCTTGTTTGTATTTTAAGAACCAACACCAGAACTCCTCGTTCCGCTTTATTGTCACGCATATTATATACTAACGGATTAAGCCCAATTTACATGTGTATTGAGTTTTTCACATTATGGATGTCCGCGATCACCTCCCTCATAAGTATAACAATATGAACAACATAAACTTATATTTAAAACACGAAGCCTCACAATCTGATTCCTTTGTTGTTCCAACGTGATTATATCGAGGTGCAACGTGAGAAATAAAGAATTAAGTCGCTGTAACTCGGAGTGTTGAATCCGCAGGAGGAGAGACCGGTCTAACACTTTCTGGAGCCCTGCAGCCAACTCGATATCAGATTCTGAAAGTCGCGTAAACATTCACAGTGTGTGTGTGAGTGACATGAGTTTGCACCAACCAACCTTTCAGTGACATGTTAGATTTATATTAAAAAGACATCTTTACAGAACCGGTTCTTCGCTGCAAATTGTGTTTTAATGTTTGTCTGTTCAGACACAGTTATAGAATATTTTAAGGATCTGGATTTTATCTCGAGTAGTCGTCACATACGGTCGCCATGGCGACTGAGAGATGTCCAACCTGTCAGCGGCTCCCACTGGAAGCATCATGTTGGTCCGAAGCGGAGCAGTTGGGTCCAGTTCAGTGCAGAGATCCAGAAGGATCCTCTTGGTACCTAAACCAGCTGATGGTCCAGTCTTAGTCCTGGACCAGCAGATCGGTGTGGTCCTTGAAGACTCACTCCCTCCTGATCCTGCATCAGCAGTGTGCTCAGAGCCAAGGCTGCCATTGTGATTGACAGGTTCCACTGTTGTGATTGACAGGTTACACTGTTGAGCTCCTACCTTCATTTGTTCATGTGGTTGATTATGAGATTATTGCCCTCATGTGTAACTTATTTGGTGATTTGGGGACTGTTGTGTCTTTCACATGTGGTTGTGAACTTTTTGTTGACGTCACGTTTCCTCATATTCTTGACGAGTGTCGCCAATGGACAAAACCTCAGAAATGTGCGTATGCCAGACTCGATGTGTGCGTGAAGGACTGCAACTTTCCACGTTCAAATCACTTTTTGAACCTCAGACTGTGAGCGTAGAGAGTGTCGTACGCACGTTTTTTGTGCACCACACTCTTTGTACATGAGGGCACTGACCTCCCACATGTTCATGGTCGACTAAGCACAACTAAACAACTTATTGGCTACATGTGTAATATAAAATGAAGATAAAAATAATAAATAAATGCAGAAAGATGAGGAATAAAAAATCAACACACAACTGGAAGATAACCAACAAACAATGTAACATAAGCCCAAAATTCAATAAATAGGGAGTAGTAAGACAAAGAACAGTGGGAAAAAACAAATAAAGGGCAATTGAAAAAAAAACAATTATAAAAAAACAATATTTGATTTGAAAAGTAAAATCTAGTGAACAATAACAAAATAATAAATGAAACAAAATAGCTGACATGAAAAGGTAGGTTAGGGAGCTTTCACACCTGTACCGTTTCAAGCAGTTGTACCGGAACAGGGAACGTTTCCCCCTAAAGATCGGAACGTTTGGTATATATGAACACAGCAATCGCGCTCTGAAACGGTACAAAACAAGCGATCCGAGATCTCCTAGGAGAGGTGGTCTCGGCCCGATTCCATTCGAGACCTGAAACGGTTCATTTTTTTTATTTGTAGTGAGAACATAATCAATACAGCAACCGATACAACTCCATTCATTGTGTATGTGCAACCGCGGCGCAAGGAGAGGAGTCGGTGCAGCCTCCACCACCTTCTCTCCTATTAGACGTGCCGAGATGTCGTCCCAGCACAGCACAAATTAAACATTGTTTGAAATTAAACAATGTTCAATTCGGAAAGGGTTTGCGCAGCGCAAACCCGGCTGCAGCAGGCGGCCTCTCGCCCGCCGCTGAGCTCCGCTCTGCGCTGGGCGCATATAAATGTAAACGCAGAGCCTACGCCGTACCCTACGCCGTAGGCTCTGCGTTGGTGTAACGCGGAACCATAAATCAGCCTAAAGCCGACGGCTGCGGTCTGTGTTGCGCTGAAAGGGGCCTGTCGTTTATCCCGGAGTACAGAAGAGGAAATTCCTTCCGCGTTCATTTGACCAATCAGACAGCAGCTGCTTCGCGCATGGAATTTGTTAACAGCTTTGAAACGGTACAGACGTTTGCCTTGTGAACACAAACCCCACAGACGAGAAACGGAACAACTGTATCGATTCAGCCCCTGGATCGGAACAAAACAAACGGGCCACAGGTGTGAAAGCACCCTTAATTCCCTCTCTTTAAAAGAGAGAATAGCAAATGAAAATTCCAGGGATAGATTCCGATTGGAGAAATGGCCTGGCTTTTCTGGATTCAAAAGGTAACTCGGTTATCAGGTTATACTGTCTCCGAGTAGATACATTAAAAGAAAACTCAGAAGGAAGACACATTTCTAATGCCTTAACTTGGGACCATGTTTTTTATGCTTGACTAATGGATTATGTTATTCCCATGAAAACCATCTTACACTGCTAACTCTTCATTTATTCATGAATAGACAAAGCACACTTAACACATCTGAGCTCAGTTGTGTCTTTATTTAGGTGAACTATAAACACCTTGATCGTTTGCTTCTTTGCAGCTTCCCCTGCTTTCTACTTCCATGTAGGCTAACAATTACATTATTTCAAACTCCATACATAAAAATGTAGTATGTGCACAGGATGCAGTGACAGTGTCACTGCTCAGGGATTGGACATGTTTTGGTGGAACCGGGAGGCAAAGATGCAAAAAAGCTCGTCCTCCAAGCAGATGTGCAATCAGAACCAGGCAAAACTGCATAGTCTAAATCTTTTTCTTTAGTCGGTATGTTGCAGTTCAGAGGTTGTTATCTACGGTAAAAACACAATTCTGCTGCGAAATAATATGCTCTATACTTAGGTAATAGTTGGAAAAACTGTTTAAAAGGCAAAACTGTGAAAATACATTTAGTCAACGTTTTGTGTCACCCAATCATGTCAATATTACTGTCTTTGCTGTCAAAGCTTTTAGTGTTTTGTTGCATTCACTCCACAGAAAAATAATTTCAAAGCTTTTATGTTGCATCCTTTTAGAGCTCTCTGCTATTAAATCCTTTACATCTGACTAGATAGTAGAAAATACAAGGATTTCTATTCTTGAACCAATTTTCTTGCTCTAACTGTTTTTGAAAATGTTTTCACGACTTTCATGACAAACTGCGCCAGTAATAACTGTCACTGTTTTCCGTGTGAAGGTGCTTCAAAGCTGCATTCATAGTTACATTTACAGGTCCTACATCATGATTGATGCACCCAACTGTTTTGTCTGGCAAAAGCTTTTAGACTAAGAGGGTTTTCCATTTCCTTGGTCAGTGCTCTTATTCCTGACTACATGTGATGGTACCTGCCCGTTCTACTTTGTGTTGCACGTCCACAGTTATGTGAATGACAAAGTACACCTCTTTCAGTTCTACAGTTTAATGTGTTCTGATTTAATTACAAACAAAGAGAAAGTCAATCCGCTCTTTAAAAGTTCTTACAATTAGATGAATGTCATATTACATCAAGATGTTATTTATCAAAGAAACCAAATCTAAAAAAAATGATTATACTCTATGACTCAGAACCACCCACATTGTTGTGAAGGAATTCTGTCTCACTTAATATTGCTTCACATTTCAATCACTCCATTCAAATTTGCAGTCATTTATTTATACACTGTTCTCAACCGGACTGGCAAATTTGCAACACCTCGATTCTTTTTTCTTTTTTTTTTGCTCAGCCACTGTCTAGCCTACTTTATGGATGTCCCGATCAGGTTTTTTTGTCCGAGTCGTATGATTTTGAGTATCGGCTGATACCGAGTCCCGATCCGATACTTTGGTAACACATTAAAAAGATGATCAAATCAAAACAAACAGATCCAGGTTGTCCCTAATTTTTATTTTATTCTTATTTTACCATTTGGCATTTAAACAGTGCAGTTTTCTTCGAGGTAGCTTGAACAATCAAGTAATAATAGTGCAGCTATTAACCTGTTCACCCCTAGGGATTTCGGAGGTTAATTTCACCTGAACAGGCCTATCCAAATGAAATCAACAACAGTGCCTTTCAGATGAGTTGGGAAAGGAGATTCATACAAGGGCCAACCATCTAACGTCCGGGTTGATACTCCTACTGAACTAAGATTATTTGCAGATCCTCAACTGACCGATAGAGGCTTTCTGCAAAAGCGAGTCAATCTCCTTTGACTTTAACCTGTTCACCTCTACGGATTTTGGAGGTGAATTTCGTCTGAACAGGCCTATTCAAATTAAATCAACAGTATCTCCACAATTATAAGGACAATATGCATAATATTGGTCTCAATGGATAGCTAAGACTTCACAGCATACATCCCAGTGTCAGAAAAATTGTGAATGTTCACATGCCTGAGCAAATTGTGATAAACCAAAGAAAAAAAATGAAATTTTTATTCTTGTCAAATTTGTTTTGAGTTTGCACAGTGGAAAACACCATGGTAGCAATGCATATTGTAACCCACCTGGGTTTCAGAAGTTAATGTTGTGGAACGGTGCAGTTCCATGGCCGACCAGAGGGTGGCGCGTCCGCTATGAGTAAACGGTCAGCCTGTGTTCACTCTCTTTTCGGCAGAAGTCATTGCCAAGAGCACACAGCTACAAACTGAGAACTCCCGGTAACGAATAAACACTCCTCACACCAGAAATTCACCATAATTCGCCTGGTACACACTGTTAACAAGTTATTTGTTCGCCAGGGTGTTACATTGTGTGAGGATTCAGCTGGAATGGAGAGCCTCTGTTAGCAGGCATTAGCTCCGGTAAGAAATGCTAATGCTAATGCGCCATCTTGGCTATCAGGACTCATTGTGACAGTTACTCTTGATTCATGAATAAAAACCAATTGGAGCTGTGATACTGTCGCCAAGAGTACGACAGACTACACAGATACAGATACATATCATTTTAGTGGTAATAAATGAGTGTAAAAAGATCGCTAATTACGTTAGCACCGAGCTAATCCCGCTAGCTGCGGGCTAATTGTGCACTGTCATGCTAAGGTACACTTACACTATGCAGCTGTGATACTGTAGCAAAGCAGTAACAGTGTTTTACACCATTAAAGGTGCCTTATATTTAATTGTTTGAGGTTAAAGTTATGTTACTGAAGGAGTATTGATTGATTACCTGTATTGTTATGGTAATTTAATGGTTTAAATATGCTTAAGTGAATACATAATGGCTGTTTGATCCATCCTAACAGTTAAAAGAGGGCTGAATATTAAAGGGCCCATGTTTAATTAAAAATATGTTACAATTACAGTGCTGTTAAAAGAGAATAAATAGATTTAATGTGTTAAAATATAAATAGTGAGTTTAAATATATTATTTCATTTACATGTTGAAGTGAATGTTGTGATGTGATGTAATTCTATTCATTTTGCAATGATTAGACAGTGTGTATCTTTCATGATTCATAAACTAAGAGAGGAAATGTTAATGATAGTGATGATTTAAGGAGATCGATAGAGAGAAATTTATATTATAACATGCATTCTTCGCTGTTTGCATAGATTGGTTTTTTACCCAGACCGAGTCGATCGGGATCTGAACTTTATGTTCAGTGGCGAGCCAGTTTGATTTGAGGATAGACTGTGGAGGAACCAGCAACGCGGTGTGGCCAGCCGCAGGATCCATCTGCAGAGCACAGCATCGTCGATTCCAGGGGTGGACTGGCCATCGGGCATACCGGGCATTTGCCCGGTGGGCCGATGGTGATTTTGGGCCGGGCCGGCCCAAAATCACCATCGGCCGGCCCGATTTTGGGCTGGCCGATGTTTTTATTTTTTTTGGCCCGGGCAGGCCCATCGGCCCATTTGATTTTGTTTTTTAACTGACAACAACTGGTACCACTGGCCGATTGGTTATGATGAGTTAGATTGGTTATGGGCTGAAGTCTCGCGCCCCAAGGGGCCTCGCGCCCCAAGGGGCCTCGCGCCCCAAGGGGCCTCGTGCCCCAAGGGGCCTCGCGCCCCAAGGGGCCTCGCGCCCTGGGCCGTTTTTTTTTTTTTTTTTTTCAAATTCTTTTTTTTTTTCAATTTTTTTTTCGTTTTTTCCCTTATAAATATCAACAGTCACGTTCCATTACAGACCTAAATGTGTACTAGTCTGTGCATATCAATAAATATATGTGCAATGATGCGCGTGTCTGTTGTTCAGTACAACTGCGTCAAACCAAGCGCAGACACAAGGTGCTCTGATCCAGACGGGTGGAGTTGGAACAAACTGTCACACAATGTCGAGAGAACGAGACAGAATCAGGAAATTTCCATCAGGGGATGAAAAAAGAAAAAAAACTAAAGAAAATGGAAGAGTTTAATGCCTCTCTGAAAGGCTCGTTTGATAAATTTGTTACAAAAATCACCGATCCAACCGGGTCTCAAGCAGCCGTGGGGCCCCGCGTCGAGGCAAGCCAAATGATGATGAGGCAGGGGAAGTTATCCAGTATTTTGCTAATGTGAGAGTTAAAATTGCGCATATAGACACCCGATCCGACCCGAAAAACCCCAAAAATTTCGCGCGCGCTCGCTACGCTCACGCGCGAGGGCCCCCCCCCCAGCCTGAAAATCACAGGACTTATCTGTGGTGGTGAAAGAAGTCAGCAGTATGAATTTGAAAGATGTGTGAGCATCCCTTCATGATAAACAGAGGGGGAACGCATTCTGACAGCAGTATTTCACGCTGTCAGAATGCGTTCCCCCTGTTTAAAATGGGTTAATATATCATTGTAGATATCTGAAATGTTCTTTTTGACTAGGAACAATTGAATTACAGATATCTGCAACACATATCCAGTCTAGCTATTAAATGTTAAAACGGCTTGCCATACAATTTTGCTGGTCTACTCAGAAACAGTACTAAGTACATCTATAACGGGACTGGGGGGGATGGTGTAGGTTTAGGTTTATTAGACAAGAACATACACACCAACAAGACAGTGTACAAGCGGTGTCACAAGAACGTTTGTTTTCATTCATAGGCTTCATTTTCTTTCCATCAATACCTGGTGGGCCGGTCTAGGCTCAAAATGCCCGGGCCGATTTTTTGTCCCAGTCCAGCCCTGGTCGATTCCCTTTTCATTAACAGACAGATAAGACTAACACTCAAAATCTACCCGGGTAGTTCGAACGCAGACATCAAAGAACACACACTCATACACAAGAAGACCTTTGCTTCTTTCCTTAAAGGAGCTTGAGGCCGGATTGTGGCAGGATTTATGAAAAAAATCTGTATACATTTTAAGTTTTCTAGTAATAATGTCAGATGAAGCGTTCCAAACCCAAAAGAATGTTTCCTCTAGTGTATCTCTCCTTTGCCTTGAACAGTCTGTGTGCTGCAAAATGTGCTGCAATTCGGTCCTGAATTTCCCGCGCTGTCCTGCGGATGTGACGTCACATGACGCTGCATGCACGTTCTCCCCGTTCTCCCGTGCCGGCTTCACTGTTGGCTGCAGTACCCCCAACTGCCGTCGTGGTGAAGGGTGGCGCTAGAGAGTCTCATTTCTTAAAAGGAGCCTCAAGCTCCTTTAAAGGAGCAGTACGCATTGGACATTGAACTCTTTATTTTGAAGGAACCTCTATTTTATTTATTTTTATGGGCCCATTTATTGTGCATTTGTGCACACTAGGAAGCCGGCTTAGGTAGGCAGGGTTTGTAAACTCATCTTTATTATTTTGTGAACAATACATTGAATTCAAACCATTCTGGTGTGTGTGTGTGTGTGTGTGTGTGTGTGTGTGTGTGTG
Organism: Cololabis saira; assembly: GCF_033807715.1. NCBI lineage: Eukaryota > Metazoa > Chordata > Actinopteri > Beloniformes > Belonidae > Cololabis > Cololabis saira. The sequence goes on from NC_084600.1 coordinate 38,962,461, forward strand.
TGTGTGTGTGTGTGTGTGTGTGTGGTAATTCTGCTGACACAGGTTTTCAGGCTCTTCAGTCGTTCCTAGACCTTACTGATACTGGTTCAATAAATATCTACTTACCTTTGGTAACTGTTACAATATACTTATAAAAACACCACAGCCTGGATTCACCAACTGCTTGACTACAAATGTACCAAGCTACATGAGAATGGCTTAAAGCACATAGATTTTATAAAAGTTTTAGTGTGGATAGTACCAACCAGGTGGACTCTCTATTTGGGCACTTGGATACCTAAACTATGCCAAAATGTGCTAAATGTGTTTTTTACCCTTTCTGAAGGGAATATGGCTATAACATACTTTGATGATTTGATGATACATTATTTCGTAAATGTAAAATCTCAATCCAAAAATCCCTGCGCTCTGTGCTGGTCTCTCTGTGGGTGTCTCTCTATGCGCTGTGCAACTGTGTGTTACGGAGCCAAGATGGCTGCCGCACTGATCCAAGATGGCTGCCGCGCTGCAGAGTTTATGCCCGACAGTAGAGACCTGATGGATAAAGTCTCGTTCAAGTGTAATATATTGTTTGAAAGTTCGTGACATGTAAAATGCCAACTAAGTGTAGTAAATTCACAAAAGCCACGAGAAGTCAACAAACAGGCCGCGGCCAGCAGGATATGAAATGCCAGCGTATGAAGCAGTTTCACTACTATGAAGGATTAAGCTGTGAATTTTGGTCAAAGAATGGCTGTAAATGACTACGGAACGGTAGGAAATGAAATATACTGTACTGCCTTTGGTGGGAATATCTTTGGGATTTGCTGATGTAGTGTGTGATGAACATGCAATCTGATGTGCTGACTTTGAATCTTTTCTGGGTCGGCCCAGAAAAGATTATGTTCGGTATCTGAAAGTGTAGCTTTTCTAGTTCCATACTGTATGATACCCACTACGTTGGGGTGGAGAAAATTGATCTTGCGTTCTGTTGCGTTCTGTTGCGTTTTGTTGCGGGTGTTGCTCATGTTGGGGGCGCCATCCTTGTTGCATATGTATTTTTAAGTTGTTATAAATCAAATATTTTGTTGGCAAAATGTACTTAGAGTTTTGACATATTGGCTTTAGAGCTTTTTGTTTGAGAAACAGTTGAAAGAAAATACCCTGACAGCACTTGAGTAACTTTTTCCGCACATGAACTGGTGCATACAGTTGCTGGACCCGGTACCAGGTTTCGTCCGGGGAACGAGTTAACTAATAAAAATAGTGCAAATTTGAAAATAAATTCAGCTCAACTTAAAATACCCAGCAGGCATATAAACAAATGAGAAAATACAAGTGCAACAGTGTCATAAAGTAAGGCCAGTAATGTGGTTTTTAGACTGTACTTTTACTTCCTACTGTCCTTTTCTGGCTTAAAGAATAAAATGTTTGTGTTTGAAGGGACCTACAAGGAGTATATTGAGGAATATTTTGGTTTTCGGTTCATGGTAGAGCCACGAGCCCGGGTCAAACTGCAAAAAACATGCCCAAAACAAGCCCAAATTCAATCACAATGCAGAACAGCAAATATTTTTATGCACACATCTGAAGTCTTGACCAGAACTCACTGGAAGAAGAGATCTCAATGGGACATTTCCTGGATATAATGGGCTAAAATGAGTTTGAGAATGGGGTCCCATGTGGCACCGTCTACTGGTGCTATATTGGCCGCACGCGAATTTCCCACTTGGCTTCACTTATGTGGTTAGCCCAAGTTGGAAGCAGATAAGACAACCATTTTGGGCCCATTTGGACAATCCCAAATGAGGCCTCATTTTGAGTCCATTTATATCTCTGAAGGATCACAGAAATGTTGGTTTGGTTGCCATGTGCTTAAACCAACTGAGGCCTGTAGAGTTTGAGATGTACAGCACATTCTTTGTTTTTGTATTTTTGTTTTTTAAACAATTTTCCTTAATGCTGCACAATCTGAATGGGACAGAATCTGAACTTGCTGGGTCATCATTACTGTGAACGTTGGCAACTGCCTTTATTATATACCACTTGTGAATGATCTTTATCATGACAGAATGATTATTGTATTTTCGCGACCATTAGGCCTATTTAAATGTCTTATTTTTTTTCAAAATGTGCGGCGCGCCCAATGGCACGCCGGGGGCTCTCACTGTGGCTCCCTCGCGGGAGCACTTTGAGAAACACCGTGCGTTCCGGAGGAACCGCCGCCCGAGCGGCAGCCGACGCGTTCCTGGCGGGCAGGGAGGTCGGCCTGCCCCGCGGCGGGCTCCGTTGTTTACTGTTGTGCATGGCTGCAAAAGCTGGCATCATTTTCGAGGTGCCACACGGCACGGAAAGTGACTCTGACAGCGAAAAAAGTGGAACAGTTGTCAGGACTCAGCCCGTCGGGCTTCATCTGCAGCTTTTGGGCCAGAGTGGCCAGAGAGCTGTGCGCCCGGCTCGTACCCATTGCAGCGCTGAGCAGTTCTCCTGGATTGGTGATTTCTCCCCCATTGGTGATTTAAAAAATGTTAGTACTTTGTAATACAGACTTAAATAAAGCACAATAGAACTCAGTTTTGCTCGCCATTTGTGTGTAGACGGCGCCTTTTCGTTCGGTGCGCCGTATGTGTGTGTGTTAAATACAGAAATGACACGCATAACTGAGACTGCGCCTTTCCCCACGGCGCGCCGTATGGTCGCGAAAATACAGTATCTACAAACTAAGAAAGAAAATGCCTCTGTAAGATCACTGCTGATGTCATTTCTGGATGTCATTCTATTACCACACAGCTGGATGCTTCAAAGTGGCTGAAACAGCAGAAATGTCTGTCTTCATAGAGGTGTTCATACTTGCTGATGATCAAATAATCAAACAATCAATCGTATTTGATTATCAGCACCAGGTTGTTACCCCCTTAACAACAGAATCAGTAAAGATGTAGTTAGTATTCTTATACATTACTTTCTGCATTTATTTTTTTGTTGTTGTTAATCTGAGTTTTTATTTAGCTCATTTTGTGGGAATAAATATTCTTTTTTACATGACGGTATGCAAGCCTCTCCCCCCTTAGACATGCATTATTGAGAAGGGCAGGGTGAAACTTAATTTTCATTTGGCATGCTTATTCTCTGTTTAACACAGCCGCAGTTTCTAGATTTGTTCAGATGAGAGACAATTATAGCCTGGAGCAGCTGGCCTTTTTACTGGGATGCTACAATGATCACATGAGAGCTCGCAGGAAATTACTTCAAGAAATGTGTGATAGTGAGATTAACTGCCTCAGCAGGTTGCGTAACTGAGGGGCAAACTCAACATCCTGTACTGTACAAATGTAGCAAGCACGCGCGTCCTAATTTCACAGCTTAATTACTTTGCCTTTGGCCAAGAATATTTAATTTAGAATATTACATACATGTAACTATCCCTCTTTTCCACGTAATTATAAACTAACTTTTTTTTCTTTCCATATTTGATGATGAAATGACCTCATGTAATTATAAAAGTAGTTTCAGCTGCAATTAACACCAGACTTCAAAGTTTCACAGTCCCCTTCTGTCTCATTATTTGAATGTAACGGTACAGTTATGAGATGTTTAACTTGTGTTCAGACTTCTCAGTAAATATTTTCAACCGAGGGCAAACTTGTTTCCAGATAAAACCTCTGTGTAGAAAGTAAAGTAAAGGAACGGCCGTGACTTTGGGATACTATGCGTGTGAATGAGAACCACGTTGTAAAAGGCTTTGTAGAGCCTCTACTAGCACTAAAAGGCTCCATAAGTGCACATCATTTGCCACATGATTTTCAGGTAAGTATTGTCATGATTTTTATATGCTTTTTGTGATCAACTGTATTCCGCTAACATCCAAAAACTCCAATATTGAGCCCTGTATGGACATTATTGGAATCCAGTGACTTCTTGAGGGTGCTTTGTCAGTTTTCTTTTTGAGGGTTGTTCTTCCATGTCAAAAATGCCTCCAAATCAAGGTGGCCTTTCAACTCAATAAGTAAAAGAATGTAAGGATTAAATTGTGTTATTTTACTCCCAGAAGAAGGTCTTTTTGCCTGCGATTTGTTGCTTTGTTGCGATTGTTGAATATTTCAGCTTATGCTGGCAGTTTGTCACTTTGGTCTGTATGTTTTCACACGTATGGGAGACTTTTATTTCATACCCATTATCTTTCCCTGCACTTCCCTTAGAGGGCCGTGAATGCCATCTGTCATCCAGCAGTGACAGTCACATTTCTGATTCAGTGAACCCATGGTGACGGTGCCAAGCTGCACTAAACACTTCACTATTTTTTCCATGCTTTTTTCCATCCCATTTTCCTCCAGCAGAGTGTTAGCTCATCAGAGCACGCCTTTCTGCCGCCTGCCAAAGACATAATCTACATCACTGCGCTTCAAGGGAAACACAGTCACTGGTTTCTAAGAAAAACAAAATGGCAGGGTATGATAGGAGCAATATGTCCCCGTCTGTGTTGTTCAAACACTGTGGGTGGATTGGAAAGGGAAGGATGATGTCAAAAACAGGAAATTGTTCATTGATACGGCGTTTAAAAACAAGTATAGCTTGATTTAAGACAACTTAAAGTGATTACTTTACTCATTTAGGGACAAGTAACAATAGAAATGCGACGGTAGGATTTTACAGTACGTACGGTGATGGTGTTGGTCGCAGTATTTCACGATGGCGGTATTTTATTTTTCTTTTAGATTTTTTTTTGGTACTAAGGGCCATGAAATGACCAACAAAACACTCAAATTATCAAATTAATGTACATGCTTTATGTAAAGTATTACAACTTATATTTGATTAATGCTTATATATGTATATATAATGAACATTTACTCTAGGTTCAGGAGTATAAAAGGCCACAGTTTGGTCAAACCTCTGTGTAACTGCATTTGGAGGAAATTAGTATGCTGGTTACAGAACAGCGGTGAAATTTAATTATCTTGTGTTCTGTTTAATTCACACTAATTAGTTTAACTGTTTATTATGAAATGAGTCCCTTTCTGTACTTCTCATACAAATGAAGCAAGATAGTACCTTATACAGATATTTTTATGTTCGTTAGTCATCATGTTTTATTACTTTTCTTAGCCTGTTGTTGTGTTACGTCTGCAGTGCAGTTTCTCAAGGTGTGTAAGATATTAAAGACGAAGCTGTTTCACCGTCCACCCTGGACGTCCGTAAAGAACATCCATATCATTATTCATAAAACCATGCACTTTAAAACCTGTCCTGTGTTACTGCATCATCAGAATTTGATGATGTTATGTCGCTCTACCCTTGACAACCCCATTAAATAATACGAAAATAATATAGCTACAAGTTGACTAAAGAGAGTAATAATAAAATGAAGAACAAAAGATAAAGAATTTTAGAAAAATGTTGGTGCGACTGAAACTGCCTGACTGCTTGTTAGTTTCCAGCTCACCAACTACTGCAATTTCTTTTAAGCTTGCCTGTTGTGGGAAAAAAAAAACATTAAAAAAATCAGCAAGGGTATTTTAATATTATTAATTTTCCTACCATGATCTGGACGCATCAGCTCATCTGTCAGCAGCAGCCGGTCCTCTCAGTGCACACAGCCAGGGCTGCTGTTCTAAACTGTATTGATTCCCAATAAGGTTATTCAGACAGTATATCCATGTAAAATTATGAATGAAAGTAATTGAGCGCACACAATCCACTGATTATACCGTAGTAAGTGATTGTCAGTGGAATGATGGGTGATCTGTTACTCTACATGGAGCACATCAACCAGTGAGCAGTGATATCTGTTTGGCCCTGGCAGCGGGAAGTACCGCGTTTATCATTAGCTGCTATTGAAATTGATAATTGTTATATTTGGATTGATCAAAATCACCTGGTTGATTATAAACGTATTGCATGCCATTACTGATGAAGACAGGAGAGGAGCTGAGAAGCATGACTATATAGACAACAAAACAGCTCGAGACGTGAAGAACCGGAGAGAACGAGACAGACGAACATGAGCCATGAGCAAGGATGAAGAAAAGGGTTTTGTTTGTTTGTTGTCGTTTTTATGAAAAGTAGAGAATATATCTGACAATGGTGGTTGGTGAACGACCAAACTAACCAGAATACATTCAGCTTGCCTCTGGTGTCATGTGGAGTCAAATAAAAAGATCAACTTTATTAACGTGGCAACAAAAAAAACAGCTACAATTGGCAGCAATTAAAGACTGCATGTCATTTCTTGGTTCCACATGCAAGCAAATAAAACCGTTGAGGGAATGCTGGCAGCTGAGAAAACGGTCTCCAGACAGCAGAAGACAGCAGAGATGGGAAGCATGGCCTTTCCTCCTGCTGCTCAATGAGGTTGAAAGAAGAACACGCAGGAATCTTCTAATCTGGTTCTGATTCTGAAACAGGCAAGACTTCCCACATAATGCTTGCAAAAGTGGCTAGTTTAAAAAACAAATAGAATACAGAATCTTGAAACCTTTCTGGCACTGTGACAAAAATGTCTTTTTCCAACTCAAACTCACGCACATTTGTCTGATGCCAGTTTTGTTATTCATATTTGATAAATAAATGTTTCAGTGCTGGTTCTCAAGTTGTTGCCTGTGACTCAAAACACTCAATGGCACAAGAAAGCATCAATTTTATGAACATATCTCATACTTTGTGTCGCACTCCGACCTAGAGTGAGGGTAGTAGGGTGGAAGCCTGACTTAAAAACGTGTAAATTAAACTTAAAATGTCGGCAAAATGTTGTAACACAACACAAAGTCCAGTCGATGCCCAAATAAAGTGGTTAATTTCCCTTTCACTACTGTCCATGGAAATATGGCCAAACAATGACATGAAAAGAATGCAGCCGGAAATATATATTTACACAGTACTAACACAAAATCACCATTGGGTTAACACGTCAACACAGCACCACAGCCCTTCTCTGACTCCCCAGGCAGAGTAAAGCCCCTCCATTTTAAGGCTTGGCCCCTTCCCCTGGGACCATAACACCTTAACACCATAAACCACCTTAACACCATAAAACAATCACTTAACCCCTCAGGTCATTTTCCATATCCCAAATCTATTAACACTCTTCTATGGTCCAGTGAGATGGACTGAGCATGCTCCCTACATGTTACTCAGGCACTATAAAAGACAGCCGGAAACAAGGCTTGGGTCCTTTCATTCCCCAACACCAGGAAATACTGTGGTAGGAAAACAATATAATTAAATACAAACTCATGATTTCCAACCCTCAAATAATAAAGAGACCCCCAAACAATAAATGTATTCTTGTGTGATTGTGGAAACCCTAAACTTTATGGGAATAAATAGCACAGGAAACTTGCTCGGATGTTAAATGTAGCTCAGTGTGTGCACCCACCAAACTAACCATAGGTGTGGTGGATTACCAGTGGCAGGGGAAACTGCCACACTTTGTAACTACTTAATGCTAAAATGACGATACGCATTTAAATTAGAAACACAATTGACTGACACAAAGAAATTAAACATTTTAAATAATTCAGAATCCTTTAATGTTCTGATTGTCCATTTAAATTAAGATTGAGACATACATAAATTACTGTATTTTACGCACTAAAAGGCACACTTAAAATCCTTAAAGCAGCACAACGTAACTTTCAGCCTTTGTTGAGTTTGGCGGCTCCTTTGGACAAAAGCGGTAGTGCTTTACCAGTAGTGTGGCAGGGTTCCTACCATGCACCTCGAAGTTACATAGTGCCAGTGAAGGCGATACAGACCCCCTCAGACCATGACAGAGGTGTAATTAAACCTGTTGTAAGTTGATGTACCATCAGAATGACTCTGGAAATATTATATTAAGGTGGAAAAGTTACATTGTGCTGCTTTAAATTTTCTTAAAATTCGGCAGTGCGCCCGATAATCCGGGGCGCCTTAATGACACATTAAAGTCGGTCCTTTGTTGGATACGGATTGCGACATCAGACCACGTTAGATAACTAATTATGTAGGGCTATCAAGCAACCATCATCCAACATGTCGTCCATTTTAGCTTACTATATTTAGACATCAAGCCAATGTTAGGTTTTTAGTGTAAACCCAATTTTTAAATCTATATCATAATCCAATTATAATCAAATGTTGGAATACAACCTCAAACTAACTTCAGGTGTCCGCTATCTCTATCAACAATGAACCAATCAGAGAACAGAAGGTAGTAGGCTTACCACGCATGATTTATTTTTGGATTCGTGGAAGACGAATGATTTAAAATGCGTGTATTTTTTTTCCGTATACAACTGACATATTCTGAATTATTGTGAATGAGTTGAATACAGTTCGACCTACCAGAATATTTTGTATCACTTTATACAGTATGTTTTGTCACGCGCCTTATAACCCGCTTCGACTTATGGTCCGCAAAATACGGTAACTAAAGATAAATGGCTATATGAACAACAGTAAAAAGTTGTCTCAAACAATGAGTACATTTTAAAATGGCACCAACATCAGTATGACTTATGGAAATCTTTTACTTGTTTTTGTAGCAGCATTCTAAAATCCTTTTTTCAGACTTTTCACACGTGGCTTCACTTTTCACATTTCTGGCATCCATTTTCCTACAGTCTGTTACTTGTCCTTTCTGAATATTTTGTGATGATTCTATCAACTGTTACAAACATATTTTATTTTTTTAACATGCCCAGGTTTATTAATTTGACTTTTATTGATTTGTTTTCCCCTCTCTGTATGACTCAACATAGATTGCCCCTGTTTTGTTTTCATATTTCTTTATTTGATCTTTTTTTTTAAAGGGGACCTATTATGAAAAACAGGTTTTTTCTTGCTTTAACATATATAAAGTGGTCTCCCCTCAGCCTGCCAACTCAGAGAAGCAACCAAATTCTGCAGTGTCTGTACAGCCGCCCTGATGAGCCGTCCAGTGTGATGTGGATCTACGAGCCGTTCAGATTCTGCTCCCGTCGTTATGTAACCAAAATGCAATTTGCATCGGTTGGCCTCTGATGCGTGAAACCACGCCCACAACTAACTCTGGCCGGAACAACAACTCTGCCGGCCGGAGCTTCCGCCATTTTTTCGTAGCGGTGTATTGCGTCATTCAGGCAGCCAATAAACACAGTTCCTCATTATCATAGCCGCCCCGCCCACTCAAAATCCCGCATAGATAATGAGGTTAGAGAATGGGAAGATAAATACATGGCTCAGAGGCTGAATTTCTAATTTATTTAGCAAAAACAATCAAAAGCTTGTTTTTAAGACATTCAAGGACTGTTTAAAATAGGTATTAGATGCCATAATAGGTCCCCTTTAATTTTTTTTAATTGAGGTCAGTTTACCAGATTTGATCAAATGTTAAGGGGGTCTAATGACATTGACTTGTGCGATTATGGTGTCAAATCCAAATGGCTTGAATCCAACTGTAAATCGCTGTTCTGTTCTTTATGTCGCTGATGCTGACAGAGGAAAAGGCAGCAGAGGAGGATGTGTCACATTAATCTGGATCCACACTTGTGGCTTCATGTCCAGTCTGTGGATCACATGCCCACTTCCTGTCAAGTACTCAGTACTTGTAATTTTCTTTTGAGCCACTATATAACATCCCCCAGGTAAGGTTTTTGTAGGAGATTCTAATTATGTCACATTTGGAGTCTTGGTAGCCATCAGGTGGCTCTGTAAAGCGCTGCCTCCTGTCATGGGGCTCTGGCTCTGTGGCTCCCGGGCTCTGCTCATTTAAAGAGAAAAAGATAACACTGTCCACCCTCCTTGTTAGCATCGCTTTCACTTGTAGCCGATATTTTAATTATCTGGAAGCAAATGCTGCACTGTCCCTGACATCGACTATCCCATTTAATCAGCATTCATTCCCTGATTTCTGCTTCTTGGCCACCCCTTCCATCGAATTTCCTCCTAACTCCTCTGCAGTTTCATTCCCGTTGAACAGAAACAGTTTATATTACAAGCTAACCAGATGGCTGGAGCTGGTTGGTGGCACAGTGATCATTATCCTCCTGGACTTCTCTCTCCGTCTACCCTGTCTTCTTTAATTTGAGTCTCCCCTTTTGAGGTCTCAATGTCGAAACTTCCTCAAACTCCCAAACTTTGAGACTCCGTAGTGCTAGACGGCTTAGCACTGTATTTACAGGTTAGTTAGCACATCCGTTCTTTTAGGATTTAGATGAATTATAATAGGGCACAACTAAACTCAGTGGTGAGTATTTGTTTTCCAAGTAGATCTAACATGCTGGTGCAAATTTATTTCAAATTATTATTATTGTTTTAAACTTTACAAGAGAAGAAAAATCAACTTATCTTACTTAGTAGTTAGTTGGTCTGTACCAGTTCATGGTACATACCAAAAGTATTGCTTGTCCTGACTATTCCAGTCTTTCACAGGTACATGGTTTCATTATTGAAAGAAATGAAAAGTAAAAAATTGTTGTTGGTTCAGTTATCAAAGAGTCATTAATGATTGTCGAAGGACAATCATTAATAATTACCGTATTTTTGCGACCATTAGGCGCATATAAACGTCTTATTTTTCTTTAAAAATGTGCCGCACGCCCAATGACGCAATGCGCCTATTGTATTATTGTAAAGGCTGATTTATGGTTCCGCGTTACACCAACGGAGAGCCTACGGCGTAGGGTACGCGGCGACGAACACCGTACGGCGTAGGCTTTGCGTCGATTTAATGCAGAACCATAATTCAGGCTTAAGGCGGACGTAATTGAGGCCACTATGAGAAGTTAAAGGAAGAAGGGGGGCGCGTGAATTGCCCGTGATTGCTCCGTGGCGGGACACCTGGAGCGGACGGGGCGACTCAGGCTCGCTACCGAGAAGGAGACGCGGCTCCCGGGGGGAGCTGCACCGCAGAGGATCGGCGGGCTCCGTCGTTTACTGTTGATGGATTGTAGATGCATGGGCTGATGTGTCTACTGGGCTGGACTGTTGTTCGAGCTTTCGCAAAAGCCGGCATCGGAAAGTGACTCGGCTGCTCAGCAAGACCAGAGAGGAGTGCGTCTGGCTCGTGCCCGTCGCAGCAGTCCTTTTCTTGACACCTCCTGGACTACAAACCTGCTGGGCTTTGGAGTCTTTTCCTTTATTCCCCAAACCAAGCGGCCAGTGAATGAAACCCGAGGCTGGTCTCAGACTGAGGCTTCAGAACTGGGCTTTAAAGTCGAATTCCACATAATCACATAGGCACATAAGTTCATAACCACATAGGAATGTGGCCCAACAGTGCTGCTAATCATCAGCCACTGATTAATTGACCATCTGCAGGTATGCAGACCTCTGTAACAGCAGATTTGGGCAGTTTTACACCTTATGGATTTAAACTAGCTTGTTAACACAATGCCAGATGGAAAAGACATAAGCATTGGTGTTTTAGGAGCAGTTGTTGCTTCCGATTTGACAGAAAAACGCTTAAAGATGTCATGTTGTTGTTTAAAGTTTTGGATTTACAATGTCAACATGCACCAAGACACATAGGATGAAGTATTTTACACTAAAAGCTGATGGAGGCTGTTAGGAGGTGCAGTTTGACAGAAGATTTTAGTGGTTTAAAAAGATGTATAGAAATAACCTTTCTATATACAGCAAGATTGCGCCCTGAAAAGCTCCTATCCAAAGATTCTTGCACGCCGGGGAGGAAAATCGTGACCAATCAGTAACTTTAGACAACATAAATGAACATAAAAAACTTTCCTCATACTATTTATCTTGCTCATTTATATATATATATATATATATATATATATATATATATATATATATATATATATATATATTGAAGTATTTATTTTTTCCTGTGGACAGTGATGGGGTTGCACCGTAGCGCCCTCTATTGACAAGGGACCACTGGTTCATGCACAGCTTCTCAGGTGTGTTCTAGGTGAAGAAAGCTACACTAAAACATTCTATAATTAAAGCTGCAAGCAGCGATGAACGGGCCCTCGCACTCACGGCCACCGCCCCCATAAGCATATCAGAAATGACACCACCCACAACTTCCTATGTCAAACCATTCAAAAGTTATAGCAGAAAAAAGGGACAACCAATCAAAAGAAGGGGCGGGGCTAATTCAGGCCAATGAAGGTCAAGGACTCCATACAGAATCTGATGACACCACCCACGACTCTCTATGTCAAACCATTCAAAAGTTATAGCAGAAAATCGGGACAACCAATCAGAAGAAGGGGCGGGGCTAATTTTCGCCAATTATGGTCAAGGACTCAATACCGAGTCCGATGACACCACCCACGACTCTTTATGTCAAACCTTTCAAAAGTTATGGCAGAGAAAAGTATTCTAGGGGGCGCTGTTGAGCCCTTAGGCCACGCCCATTAATGCAAACCATGAAATATCAAATGTATCGACAGGCCTGGCTTTTCTTTAAGTTACGACATGATACAGGTGTGTACCGATTTTTGTTCATGTACGTCAAACCGTATTATGGGGCTTGAGGCGCAAAGTTTTTTTTGTCTGAACCAATCAGATGAAGGGTGGGCGCGCTTTTTGCCGTCTAGCATCGCCACGGTAACGCTTTTGAAAGAGAAAAGTAATGCGTGGTGTCGGAGGATGGAGACGCACGTTTTGATGTATAACACACCTGGGTGCACGTTACGTTCGGGCCGTATTAATGACCGAAGAAATGGCATAAATTGCGCCAAAATTACACGATTAATTCAAAATGTTCAAAATGGCCGACTTCCTGTTCGGTTTCGGCCATGGCGCCAAGAGACTTTTCTTTAAGTTGTGACATGATACAGGTGTGTACCGATTTTGGTGCATGTACGTCAAACCGTATTGTGGGGCTTGAGGCACAAAGTTTTCTAGGGGGCGCTGTTGAGCCATTAGGTCCCGCCCATTAATGCAAACCATTAAATATCAAATTTTTCACCAGACCTGGCTCAGTGTTTCGAGAGGAGGTAGTAAAACGTTAATACCTAAAGCAACAGCAGGACTGGTGTCATCACCATCACCACCTTTGAACAGCCAATATGCTTACAGTGTTTTTTCATACACGTATAGTTCATACAGGAAGATAGTGTAGCCTTTGTCTCACTTGATTTGGCCTTGTATTCATATACATACTAATTGAATGATTATAGGCTATCCCATTTGTTGCCCAAATAAATCATTTCAAAATCAGTAAATAATTAAAATCAGTACTCGAGTTGTAAAAAAAAAAAATCAGGGGGGGTGGTGGATTTGATCATATGGGGACAGATAATTGTGCTGATTACAAATAATATAATATATTACAAATAATAGCAGTGACCAAAACACCTGCAGAAATACTGCAGGAATGACATAGCAGCAGTTAAATGCAGCCTTCTGTAAGCTTTAAATATCCACTGGGCTTACATCAAATACATCAAAACACAACAATAAAAAACACTTTTCTGAACTTATCAATATGACTCTGTCCTTCACAGGATAAGTAAAATGGATCACTGCAAAAACTCTAAATCTTAACAAGAATATTTGTCTTATTTCTAGTTAAAATGTCTCATTTTAGTAAAAAAAATCTCATTAAACTTAAACTTAAACTTAAACTTTATTTATTTGTATAGCGCCAAATCATACAATATAAAATGCAACACATGGTGCTTTACATGCAGAATAAAATAACAATAAAAAACACAATTTAAAACATTCCATACGACCCCACCCCCCACGCGTACACACACACTCACTCACACTCATATACCTGTGCACACACTCACACGCCCACACCCACACACACACACACACAATAAGTGGACTGGTGACATGGCTTAGCACTAACGATCCAGGTGAGGAAAACACTACCTATGCCATTACATTACATACATTACATACATTACCATTACACTTAAAATTAAAGCTGCAAGCAGCGATGAACGGGCCCTCGCACTCACGGCCACCGCCCCCCAAAAGCATATCAAAAATGACACCACCCACGACTTCCTATGTCAAACCATTCAAAAGTTATAGCAGAAAAAAGGGACAACCAATCAGAAGAAGGGGCGGGGCTAATTCAGGCCAATGAAGGTTAAGGACTCCATACAGAATGTGATGACACCACCCACGACTCTCTATGTCAAACCATTCAAAAGTTATAGCAGAAAATCGGGACAACCAATCAGAAGAAGGGGCGGGGCTAATTTTCGCCAATTATGGTCAAGGACTCAATACCGAGTCCCATGATACCACCCACGACTCTTTATGTCAAACATTTCAAAAGTTATGGCAGAGAAAAGTATTCTAGTGGGCGCTGTTGAGCCGTTAGGCCACGCCCATTAATGCAAACCATGAAAAATCTAATTTATCGCCAGGCCTGGCTTGCCCATAGGAAAAACAACACCAACCGCTGCTGAGTTTGTGTGCAGTTTCCCATTGAAACAATATCTCACACTACTGAGGTTAGATGAAAAACATTAATTAGATGAAGTTGGTAATTAAAGGAGCATGAGGCAGGATTGAGGCAGGATTTATGAAAAAAATGTGTATACGTTTTAAGTTTTCTAGTAATAATGTCAGATGAAGCGTTCCAAACCAAAAAGAATGAGCCCTCTAGCGTATCTGTCCTTTGCCTTGAACAGGCTGTGTGCTGCAAAATGTGCTGCAATTGTGCCCGGAATTTCCCGCGCTGCCCTGTGGATGTGACGTCACATGACGCTGCATGCACGTTCTCCCCGTTCTCCCGTGCCGGCTTCGCTGTTGGCTGCAGTACCCCCAACGGCCGTCGTGGTGAAGGGTGGCGCTAGAGAGTCTCATTTCTTAAAAGGAGCCTCAAGCTCCTTTAAAGATTACAATATTTAGATATCACTCATCACACCAGTAAACAGGAGAAACCACAATGGTCAATTCTCGCCAAATTGAGTAAATTCCAATTGTCCCTGAACGCACCAGTGGATGAAAGATGCAGTGGATGAAGAAATAATCATCAGTTTCCGAATTCCGACGGTGTATATTTTTATTTGCACCTTTTGCTATAAAAAAAAAAAAACAAAAAACAGTCGATGAAAAATGGATAGGAATAGGAAGCCAAGAGGACTTATAATATTACAAAGTTCACTCTCACTCTCAAATAAATAAATAAATAAATATATATAAATAAATACAACAACACACCCCTCTCCCCTTCAAATAAATTCAAATGAACAATCAAACTTGTTTCTTTATACAATTAATTAATTTATACATTTATCAATATTCCATACCATGTCTTTGTAAAAGAGCATAATACAAAGTCTTTCAGCATAAAAGTACGTATTTTTAATGTGTGACAGCGTCCTGTTTCATAACTAAATCTCTGCCAGCCTCTCCAAGATGGCCGTCGGTACCTTATCCAAGATGGCGGCCGCGCTGAACGTCAGCTCCAATGCCCCGCCCCCCGCGGGAGATGCGCGCGCATAACAAGCCCCCCCCCCCCCCCCCCACCCCTCCCTCCGTCCCCCGCGGGAGCACCCCTCCTTTCTCTCCTTTCCTCCTTTGCTGTCACCCGCTGCAGGCAGTCAGTCAGAGTTAAGAATCCAGTGAATTTAACATAAATATTAATCTAAAATCAACGGTCCCACTCAGGCTTATGAAATTCACAAGATATTTTCTCATTATAGTAAACAACATATCTATGAAGTCGGATGTCAATTTTGACATTTTGTGACAAAGACATAGCTTTTTATGTTATTAGTTCATTTTTTTAATTTTTAGAGTGACGGAGTTCTCAGAAAATAATATGTTCCAGTGTATGATTTTTTAGTCCTGTTGTAAGCTATCTGAAACTGCCATTTAATTTTCCTTACACAAAATCTCTGATTTTTTATTAATATTTTACCAGAAATACAGAGTGACATAAAAATGCCAATTCCTTTCAAATTACGGCCACGATACGCGACACGGTCAACAAGGGACCTACTGCCAATCAAATGTGTCAATTGCTTTAAGATTGGATAAACCAAACAGCAACTAAAGCACATAATTTGATGAAAAATGTATACCTGACCAAAAGGTGGCGCTATGGAGTTCATCCAAGATTGTCATATCCACTTGTTCAGAATGGAAGCCCGATTAAATGTATTGAATTTGGGTTCATTCTGACCAATTATGTTTAAGTTACAACAACTTTTATGTTCATGGCGAGATCCCGAAATTTGACAACCTCTGACAGCGACGCCCTTTGACACAAACTTACAGTTTTCTCTGTCACTCATCGTCAATGCCTTACCTATTATCTCACCAACTTTGAGATCAAGAAACTGATCTCGTTTGGAGCACAGATGCAAACTAGAAGACATGACAATTCCTGGTGCCAACAGGTGGCGCTACAACCGATCCTGAATATTCCACCATAGATGTCTTCAGGCTCAACCTACAATCATGCACATACGTTTTCGACCACATCAAATCATGTATTGCTGAATTACAGCCAATTGATGTTTGATGGCGAAGCTTAAAAATGACCTCAAACTTCGCCGGATCACTACGGTCACGCCCTCTGGCAGAAACTTAAAAGCTTCGCAATTTAGCGTCGGCCATGTGTCTAGATTGTACAAACCAAGTTGTGAGCCAATTCGATAAAATCTCTAGGAGGAGTTCGTTAAAGTACGAGGTCTAGAAATGATCAGAATTCATGAAAAATGACATTTTCTGTTCAAAATGCCGGACTTCCTGTGTAACTTAGACCATGGGTCCAAAAGACTTTTTTGTAGCTCTTTGTCTAATATAATACTCACATAAAGGTCATTGCTGTAAGTCAAACCATATTGTGGGGCTCGTCAAAAAACATAAAATAGGTGGCGCTATAGAGCCCATTCTTGTGGACCCATGCCTGTCGCCCATAAAATACGTAATTTTACGCGACTCTGGAAGCGTGTGCAAAATTTGGTGAGTTTTCGAGCATTTTAAGGCCTCCAAAAAGGCAATTTATTTACGGCGAGAATAATAATAATAATAATTAAAGCTGCAAGCAGCGATGAACGGGCCCTCGCACTCACGGCCACCGCCCCCCATAAGCATATCAGAAATGACACCACCCACGACTTCCTATGTTAAACCATTCAAAAGTTATAGCAGAAAAAAGGGACAACTAATCAGAAGAAGGGGCGGGGCTAATTCAGGCCAATGAAGGTCAAGGACTCCATACAGAATCTGATGACCCCACCCACGACTCTCTATGTCAAACCATTCCAAAGTTATAGCAGAAAATCGGGACAACCAATCAGAAGAAGGGGCGGGGCTAATTAAGGCCAACAAAGCTTAAGGACTCATTACAGAGTCCCATGACACCACCCACGACTTCCTATGTCAAACCATTAAAAAGTTATGGCAGAGAAAAGTATTCTAGGGGGCGCTGTTGAGCCATTTTGCCACGCCCATTAATGCAAACCATGAAATACCAAATGTATCGCCAGGCCTGGCTTGCATGCAAAATTTGGTGACTTTTGGAGAACTATCAAATATGGACCAATCAGATGAAGGGGGGGCACGCCTTTTGGCGTCTAGCGTCGCCACGGTAACACTTTTGAAAGAGAAAAGTAATGCGCGTAGTCGCAGGATTGAGACGCACATTTTGATGTATAACATATCTGGGTTCACGATACGGTTCGGGCCGTATTAATTCTCGAAGGAATGGCATATATTGCTCCAAAATTACGCGATTAATTCAGAATGTTCAAAATGGCCGACTTCCTGTTCGGTTTCGGCCATGGCGCCAAGAGACTTTTCTTTAAGTAGTGACATGATACAGGTGTGTACCGATTTTCGTTCATGTACGTCAAACCATATTATGGGGCTTGAGGCGCAAAGTTTTTTCTGTCTGAACCAATCAGATGAAGGGTGGGCACGCTTTTTGGCGTCTAGCGTCGCCACGGTAACGCTTTTGAAAGAGAAAAGTAATGCGTGGTGTCGGAGGATGGAGACGCACATTTTGATGTATTACACACTTGGGGGCACGTTACGGTTCGGGCCGTATTAACTGCCGAAGGAATGGCATAAATTTTGCCAAAATGACATGATTAATTCAAAATGGCCGACATCCTGTTCGGTTTCGGGCATGACCCCAAGAGACTTTTCTTTAAGTTGCCCCATGATACAGTTGTGTACCGATTTTCGTGAATGTACGTCTAACCGTATCGTGGGGCTTGAGGCACAAAGTTTTCAAGGGGGCGCTGTTGAGCCATTTTGCCACGCCCATGAATGCAAACCATTAAATATCAAATTTTTCGCCAGGCCTGACTTGGGTGCAAAATTTGGTGACTTTTTGGGCACGTTTAGGGGGGCAAAAAGGCCCTCCTTTCGTCAGAAAAATAATAATAACGCGAAGAATTCCTACAGATACAATAGGGCCTTCGCACTGAAGGTGCTCGGGCCCTAATAATAAACATCACAGATACAATAGGGTCCTCGCACTTTCAGTGCTCGGGCCCTAATTACACACAGGTAAGCATTTTTTAGAAAGCGATAAAGTATGAAGACTTACTTCAGTGTTTGGGACCCTTTTTAATTCTTTTTTTAGTTCGTTGCCCTCACCTCCAGACAAGCAGTGGCTTCTTGTGACACTCAAAACTCAGTTCTTCAGTAAAGGCACTTTCCAAATGACTAATTAGGAGGAAAACGGACAGAGGATGATGGGAACAAAATCAAATAGCTGAATTGACTGGCTCCTTGAAGTGCTTTAGTTTTAGAGCTGTGTCAGCAGCTCATAGAAAGTTTGTAGATGAGAGAAATATTGAGTGACAAAAAAGGTAAGCGACCCCATTTAAACATTTACTCAGCATCTATATTCTATTTTATTTTGGGTTTTGCACTGCATCTGTTTGTTGTTGAAGTGTTTTCTTTGAACCTGTTTTCAGTTGTTCTCAACAATCATAATAATTTATAATTTTATTTTTTTATAATTTTATAAATTTTATATATTTTTTTTATTACTTCAGTTAAATTTGAGTTATTTTTAGTTTTGAAAGATTGGTTCGTTTTAGTTAAGTTTTAGTCTTTTGAGGTATGGACTTACAAATGTTGACAAAAAAATCTAGGATGCAAGCATCCTATCAACAATGCAATTGAGTAATTAAGATAAAAAAAAACAAGGCATAAAATTAAAATAAAAACAGTTAATTTTTCATTTCATTTAGTTTTACTTAGTGTTGTATTGTTATTTTTTTTTTATTTAGTTTTACATTCATAAATTGTTTTATTTTTTATTTTTATTTCAGTTAAAAGGATTTTAATTTTTTTTATTAATCTGCCAAAGTTACATCAGGAACAGGTTACGAATTTAGATTCGCCGCTCTCAATAGGAGAACTCCATGAAGCTCTTCAGCATATGCCTAATAATAAAGCTCCGGGCCCAGATGGCTTTCCAGACAAATTCTGGAATTCTGGAGCATATTAGCACCAACATTTTATAAAATGATCCTAAATGTCAAGGATAATAAAAGCTTACCCTTAAATATTAATTCTGCTAATATTAGTCTCTTATTAAAACCGCATAAGGATCCCTTGCTCCCATCGAGCTACCACCCAATATCACTAATAAATGTAGATCTTAAAATAATCATCAAAGCTCTTACCAAACGTCTGAAAACAATTACCCCTTCTATTATACATCCGGGTCATTCTCAGGTGTCTATGTCTTGTGTCGTCAGTATGAAAGGAGGGATGTTGGGCCGTTTCCCCCTCCGCCTGGGGGGGGCTCATGGAGGTGCGGTGGGGCCCTGGCCCGGCTCGGCGGACCGGCCCCCGTCGACCTGGATGGCCGGCGGGGGAGCGTGGGTGCCATTTAGTGACATTTAATAAATACATTTAACAAGGATACTTAGCGTCTTGGAGGGGTGGGGGTCATTGTCAATATGATACTCTGACCTCCCCCTCCCTGTTTTTATTGCATTAGTCACATGCACTCAACACCAGAGGCGGGAGAGGGGCCCATGCCACCCGCGTTCCCTCGTTGGCCTGGGACGGGTGGGTTGCGGTGCCCGGATTATTTTTTCACTCTTTGTTTTAGTTTTCATCTTGGTTTTCATCAACTATATTTACTCTGGTTCTCACCTTAATAACGATGGATGAAAGAAACAAAACATTTTTTTATAGTTATGCTGCTGCTATAAAACACATTCACTGTTGGTACAATGCTCTTTATTTTTGTATATTTTTCCTTGTTTATTAGTGTAAAAGTATACTACCACCACTCATAATGGCTAAGGAGTTACATATTATAGACTCTCGTACTTATGAATTTTGATTTTTGCATATGAACAAAGGGGTGCTGAAGTCTGAATTACTGGGTAATGATAATCTGCATGTCCGCTAAGTAGTGACAGCAGCTGTCCATGATGCAGTTCAGCGCTCCAGATTCATAAATGATGGGAAAAAGAACGCCACCACATGCTATTTACAGACATGTGTTCCAAGAAGGGCCGGTTCCTGGCGTAAACACCTCTGCAGTTGTTTCTGGCCACATCTGGCAAGAGGTTCCACAGTTAAACTGGTCCCAACTGGGAATTGAAAAAAAAGTGAATATAACTGAAGTTCAATTAATTTTACATATAAACTTATTCCACAAAACACTTTCCTTATGACAGTTAATACAAATTGTTTTTTTTTTTCAAATAAAGTAAGAGATTTGTTGATAATTCAATTGTCCACCTCTATTATAGCTGTCCGTTCATTCAGCTTCGAGCAGTGCATATGGTGTGGTGTTTTGGAAAAGGCCACCAGCAAACTCTGGATTAGGGCCACCAAAATCCTAGGACCGGCCCTGGTTACAAGGCCAATATTTTCTCATCCTTCATATGATATTGACAAAAAAAATACTGACAAAAATACTGTTAACATGTAAGTTAAAGCATTTATCCACACACACCAAAATAGTTCATCACCAACCCTGAACCTCTGAACACCCGCTCAGAAAGCAACCTCATCATAACTAGGTGAACAACTAATTTATGATCCATTGTTTTTAAAGCCTTAATGTTATCATTTGGCCATTACCATTTTGGTCTATTTCCAATCAGAAGTCTCAGTGGGGGTGGAACGTGACAAATTATATTTGAAAGTAGACTGGACAAAAATTTATATCTCTGAGACCTGATATCTATTTCATAATGCAACTATTTTTATAGGCTGCAGCAAATTACACTATAAATACTTGTGGGAAAATGTGCAAGCACCATCTTATGAGTTGGAGCGCATATAATCGCACACGCATGTGAGAACATACGTGTAACAAAGAAACAGCTAGATGTGTGGCAGGATGTCTAAGATGCAACAAAACCTCATTACTCTTCGTCCTTTCCTGTGCCTTGCTAGGCATGTTTTTGTGAGCTGTGAGCTCAGAAATCCATCCTGTTTTCACAAAATAATATTTTTCGAGAGAGAGGGAAAAAAGTTTTATTGCAGGATTTGAATCCTCCTACAGTATATTGTAAGTATAATTTTGAGGCGTGAAATATATAGAGAAAGTAATATGAGGTGATTTTTTTTTCATCTGAGAGAGAAATGTGGGTTTATCTTTGAAATAAACATCCTCATTTGATTCCAACTATAACAGGATTAGGAAGTTAGAACTCAAAGTCTTACAAGAGCTTTTTTATGATGTTTCGTTAATTTCCAGAAAAGCTGCATCTGATTTGGATTCCTGAGCTGCAGAATTGTTCACATATAATCACTCTATGATCTGTGACGACGTCTCGTCTTTCAGATGTCGAATCAGTCGTAGAGGTGAAAATGAGGCAAAGTTTTTGATGAATTACATCACACTCAGTGTTTGAACTGTGAGATCAGGTTCACAGCTGGAAGTGGAAAAGAAAGTAAACAAGTCGGAGTGCAAATCTGTTTGGAGTTGAAAGTAAATAGATGCATTTATTTATGATGACGTCTGTGACAGAAGGTTGCCTGCATGCGGCGCGACTCTAAAACCCCGTCGCCGGGCTGGTCTGGTCTAGGCCTGTAATTGGCTGTTGTCACACAGACAGAGACAGACTGGGAATGATCCAGACAATCTGGCTGAGAGGCGCTTGTTGGGGATTTTCCTGCGTTAGATACGATTGCCACAGAAACATGATTAAAAACAGTCACATGTGTCGCTGACACCCGGGTACAAAAGCGTACATGGAGGGATCAGTACACACAGATAAAGCTCAAACTAATAAATGCATGAAAGATGGACGAGCAAAGAAGGGAGTGACATGGAACGTCAAACACCCCGTACCGTCTGACCGCACATGCAGGCCAAATAACGGACTCCGAGGATTTCCTCTCATCCATATAAACAGACATAGATTTGTAGCCTGGCAGGAAAACGCTGCACACACACTGATTGGTTTATTTGTTATTCACATATTTTTCAGAGAGAGAGAGATTCTATTGGGATGACTCAAACAAAAAAGGTGGGCCATAAGAAGTTCAGGGTTTTAGCTAAGTCACCTCACACCGAATCGCACCGGGAGAAACAGAGCTTTCGGGAAATATGGAATATTAAGTCATTAACTCCTGAAGGGAAAGGACTGACTAACTGACTTGAACATCCAGGGTGCAGAGATAGTCTGTTACAGTAATCTGTACAGGATTACACTATCTGCACACTCACCGCTCACCACTCCGTCTGTCGTCTCTGTCTGTAGTCTCCGTCTGCAAGTGAAGTTTAAGAAGCCAGCTAAGGATACCTCTGGTATCTGTTTCTTCAGTCTTGTCTTTAGTTAAAAGTGTTCTCCAAGCACATCCCTTTTATTTACCAATGATTGTGCATGCCTCATAACAATCAAATAAAGACATAGAGTACCCTCTTGCACTCTCCTCCTCAACTGCTCTACATCCTTGTTGTTTTGAGATGCAAACATTTTAACCGCTAGATATGCTGGTTTATTTTTTTATGATTGATATTTTTTTCCCCCTGAGGGCACTCAAAGAGGCAATGAAGTAGCATGATGTAGCTGAAAATAAAAGTAAAAAAATAACCAAGAGAGAATCACTGATAAGTATAGCTATATAGCTGAAGTGTTAAATCAGTAGGTTACTTCCAGGTTTAATGGCGAGATGGATGTTTCATTTTGGTTATTTATCTGGTGTTTCTGTGAGGATACTCTCCCACTAAGATTTATTTCAGTTATGTAAAATAATTTCCACATTTCTCTATTTTAAGTCTCTTATTTTCCATGTGATGTCCATTTATTTAAGGATGATAAACAAACACATCAGATGAAAAATATCAGCAGTTTATTCTTTCATAAAAGTCCAGGCTCAGTGAAAAATGACAATAGTCAGCTGTCAGGTTGTCTATCTTTTAAATATCCCTGAAAATTACCTCCTGAGATGAGCTTGAGCTGCTTTATTGCAAAACATAGACTCGTCCTCTGAAGGTTTGCAGTTTAGCATCAAAACTGATCACAATCATATGGACTAATAGTTGTAAAAAAGAAGAAGAAAAAGAAGAAGAAAATACACCAATAAATCTTCAGCCCACTTGAGCAGCTGTAATGCTGATAATAAGAAAAATACATGTAAAAAAGTTTCACTGGCTGCAGTGACTCTGTGTAAATATTCCAAAGAACGTCAACAAGAATACCGCCCTTGATGTGACCCGTCTGGGCTCCAAAAGTTTCTGTTTTTAGGGTTTCTTTAGCTTTCTTTGGAGTGGTGTTGTTCTTGAAAAAGATGCTTCATAACAGCAATGGCTGAGACATTTGTTACATTTTAAGATACCCTTTTGAAAGAAGAAAACCTGTCAAATGAAGAGTAAACGGGAGTTGAAGAGAGGACACTGGATCGTGGGCGTCTTTCTTCTCGCTCATTTTTGCATCGTTGTTTTTGTAATCACGGAGGTGACAGTTCTATGTAGAAAGTGTTAAAACCATTTCCTCGTTGTTTTGCGACGAGAGAGCTACAGGGAGGCCGGAATCCCGTGGGTTCTGCAAGACCCGACCCAAGTCTTGTGGTTTTGTACTTACCGTAGCTCTCTATAACTGTGAGTCAAAAAAAGTTGAGAGGAAGAATGAAAGAAACTGACTAGAATCTGCTGTCCACGTTAGCTGCTGACGGAGATGAAGAAGTGCCAAGCCACATAGTCTTACATCTGGAACATTTTCCTCTCACAAGCAGAGTTACCACGTTAAATGGAAGACAGATGAGAGCACATTTAAGCTGAAGCTGCATATTTTATCATTCAAAATGCCGTATGAGTGTTTTAGAATCAGCTGAATAAGAAACTTAACTGGACCTTTTGGTTTCTATTGAAAGAGGGTGGCAGAACAGTCCCATGATGTCAAGCACATTGATATCTATTCTCCTTAACCTCGTTCAGATCTGCCCTGCAGCCTGACTGTGATATTCACATCTTGACTAATATACTTTAATTTTAGATGCATGTACAAAAAAATAAATAAAACACATGTTTTTGTAATTTTTTTTATTTTTTTTTAATCAGACAATGGTGCATTTGCATCGTCTGGCTGCTGGTTAACATGTTTTCTGAGGGTTTCATTTAGGTTGACTCATTGTGCTGTTCAATAACGGAAACTTCATTAGGAATTCAGCTTTATTGAGATTCCACTTTCGTCACTGCTCCCACTGGTTGACAATAGTGTGAAGAAGATATACATATATATATAGGCTACTGTGTATTGCTTTACTGTATAAAAATACCAACATGAAGCCAGAGTGGCAATTTCAAGGTTTTGGGTTCACTCTCCTTGGCTACTTTGACATCATTGCATCAATTGATCCTTTCCACATGTGAAGCATATTCTTTAACTCCCTACACATGTTACTTTATGCTGCCAGGTTACGATCAGACTGATGCTTCCATTTGAGAAAATACTCCCCTACTCAAATTGTCAACAATAAAGACTTCAAACACTGCTAAAATTCATTTCTATGAAAGTAGAAGAAAAAAAAAGCTTCATTTCAAGATAATAAATCTAACTTTTTTTCTTTTCCTTTACTTTTCTTTTACTTTTCCTTTACTCCTTTACTTTCCTTTACTTGATGTTTAATAGTCATAGTATTTTTTTGACTATGCTAGATTTCTAGTCAAGAATTGTTTTTCTTTGGCCATTGGCAGACATATTTTTGCTTAATATAAGACTATTTGAGTATGTTAAGGAATATTAGGCTTATTTCTATATGGGGTGTTTTTGCAGTGCAGGCTTTCTTTACAAGCTATCATGTTTGTAAAGCTGCTTTAAAAGCATTTTGAAAAGATGAAGGTACTGGAGGGTGATGAGGCCAAATTTGCAAAACTAACAATTTTCCAAGAGGCAAAACAAGCAAAGAAGTGGCTGCTCAAGTACAAAGAAAAAAGATGAATATTTTTCCAGCAATTAATATAAAATGTCACACTTTGGGTGTGCTGCCAAGAAAAATGTCAAACCACAAGTCACACAATGTTCTTCCAATTTCATTTGTAGAGGCAAAAATCATGATCATTTAAAAAAGAAATTACCTTCATTTGCAGAGGGAAAAAAAAGAAGCTTTTATCGCCTTAGAGCAGGAAGTAACCCTAATCTCTTGCTGGACATGATGACCTCCCAATATTATTATTCATGAGGAGAGCGACTGTTGAGAGTGCAGGTGGGATATACTGTATCTGGTTAAAGTTTAAATACAGAGATGGATTCTTCTGAAAGCTTTATGTAGCTTTATTTAAATTTGAAGACCCCCCGCTTTGCTGGCGGTGGGTTTCCTCCCGCCCTCTTCTTGGTGGCCTGGGTTTCGGGTTCTTCCTTGTCGGATCCTGGTCTCTCGGGAGACGGGGTTGCGCCCTCTCTCGTCCACTATAGTTACAGTTCAGGTGGAGCATCGTTTTGACTTTACACACAAACACAGTTACACATACATACACACCTGCTCACTCGCCTACATAATGACTTGGATTTATATAGCGCCCTTAAAGGCACCCAGAGCGCTTTACAGAAAATCATTATTCATTCATACACATCCTCACTGGTGGTGGTAGCTACGTTTTGTTGCCCCAGCTGCCCTGGGGCAGACTGACGGAAGCGTGGCTGCCATATCGCGCCAAACGGCCCCTCCGACCACCACCAACATTCATACACATTCACACGGGGCAAGGTGGGTAAGGTGTCTTGCCCAAGGACACTACGACAGCAAACTGGGACAGAGCAGGATTCGCTACTGCCGCCCAATATATAAATACATACTCACTCCTAGGGGTGTAACGATACACTAATCTCACAATACGGTACGATACACGATATTGAGGTCACGATAACGATACGATACGATATAGCAGTATTTTTTTAACAACCTTGAATGAGGTAGTCATGAGGAAATTGTCTTTTATTTGAAAGACACAAAATACAAAATAATGCTGTGCGTTTGCCCTATTGTTACAGTTTGTAATGCTTTATAACTGTTTAAGTTTTAAAGAGAAAGCCAGGCCAACCATTTTCCACAAACTGAACTAAAAGTAAATATCAGGTTTGCATTATGCATCTTCAGTTTCATACAAGTACAAATATTTAGCCACAAACTGAATAGTTTCTCTCATGTATGATTTGACTTTTTTCTTTTCCAGAAATTTAACAACTAAAATTAAATAAATAAATAAAAGTAAATAAATACATACAATTTTACATCATAAAAAAAATTGATTCATGCTCACCTTATAGGTGTAAGAGGAGATTTATTTTTGTTAAGGTTATTTTGTTAATTCAGGGTTCATTATTTTATAAATATATTCTTTATATTCTGTAAATCAGGGACTATAATTACACTAGTCAGTTTATCTGTAGTGATTAGTTTTAGATTGGGCGGAGTGATACAGCACTAGGTGCTGTGTTGATGTTCTAAAATCCTACGCTGTTGAGGGGACATTGAAGTACACTGGAACTTAGCAGAAGTTGTCCCCGTGTTTATCCTACTCACGACCCCAAAAAGGTTTAATTTAATAAGGTAAGGCTTAACTCTACACCAGCCTTACATAAGTAAAGGTTCAGACCTCAAAACGAGACTGCAAAACGGGACTCGTTTCTTCTGAGCGGAGGAAGATTTTGGTCCGCGCGGTGCGGTCGCGGTCGGATGCGCGTTACTAGTCAACACAATAGATTAATATTAATAACCCAATATCGCGATACACTTTGTCACCTCCACGACACGTATTGTGACATTTTTGTATCGCGAAATTTCGTGGCACGATATATTGTTACACCCCTACTCACTCCACAGTTTTGGGGGACAGATAATCGCAGTAACTTAGTTTTGATTCAATCCCAGGGACCTGAAATGGTTGCTGCTTGTGTCTCTGCCTGCCCAGAGAAAAAACAAACAAAGGCTTGTTTGCCTGTTATGGGTTTCCCTGCGTTTTTCTCGTTTCAGACTAGCAGCGATATATATATGATATACAGGTCTGTCTCAGAAAATTTGAATATTGTGATAAAGTTCTTTATTTTCTGTAATGCAAAAATGTCATACATTCTGGATTCATTACAAATCAACTGAAATATTGCACGCTTTTTATTATTTTAATATTGCTGATTATGGCTTACAGTTTAAAATTAAGATTCCCAGAATATTCAAATTTTTTGAGATAGGATATTTGAGTTTTTTTAAGCTGTAAGCCATGATCAGCAATATTAAAATAATAAAAAGCTTGCAATATTTCAGTTGATTTGTAATGAATCCAGAATGTATGACATTTTTGCATTACAGAAAATAAAGGACTTTATCACAATATTCTAATTTTCTGAGACAGTCCTGTATATTACAAATGCATATATATGCCTTAGGTTTTTACCAACTTTGTGTTAACCATTAATATGTACTAATGTAATCAAGCCTGATCAGTTGTATTTATTTTTTGTACATCAAGAAGTGCAGCATTGCTACTTTCATGCTATATTGGTTAAAGCAGTTATATCAGTGGCTAATGAGGACTAAAAGGGAACAAGTCATGTCTCCTGACAATAATAATATATAATAGTTGGAGAAAACCAGCACTCTGTTTCAGCTGCAGTAGAACAAGTTGAATTTATTCAAACATAGATAAGTCCGCTAATCAAAACAATGGGATATAAAGAATTGTACTGGTGCAGAAAACGAAGGGCAACGTTGTTCGTTGACCTCGTTGAGGTTAAAACTGACTTTTTTTTTAATTAAAGGAAATGAGAACCTTTAACCCCGCCATCTAACATTAAACCAGATGTGTCTGGTATTCTCAGCTCTGTATCTGATAAGTGTTTTCCATACAAATCCTTGTCGAATAATCTGCATATGACCGTCTGGCTTGGCTGGCACGCCTTTACCAGATCCTGATTATCAGACGGAGCCTCACTGCGCTCCCCCTGTTTCCACCAGACGCCTGTCCGGGGTTTCCCCTTTTATTCATTGATTAAAATATCATCACACGAAGCTCCAGCTCAGGGACAGCAGAGAGGCTCCCCCTGATCTTCATCCCAGCTGCCCATTTAAGATTCAGGACTTGTCATGCCTGTTAGACAATGATTCTCATTGTTCTTTTTATTTTTCTTCCCAGCTGAGAGACAGAGGCTGCATTTTCTTCCCGGCTTATGTAGGAATTGAAGGGGAAAATAAAACATCTGAATGAGACTCGTAGAAATTACCGGGTTTAAACGAAATGCGGATTTGGGTTGTGGATGCATTTGCAGCTGACTCTGTTTCTTTGGCCCATAAAACGATTTTAACCTTCTTTAATAATGAAACACCTTGGTTTTTCTTCTCCGAGGCGTTCTACTGTGAAACCGCGGGATGTCACATCAAAGCACAAAGTATTCTGCTAACCTGGAAAATCAGTCTCGCCACAAACAAGCATGCAGAGAGAATGGGATCAGTGTGGCCGTGAAGAGAGGGAGGAAGAGGACAGAAAAGAAAGTGGAGCTTTGTAGGAGAAGCTTTGTGTGGCTTTTTTCCACCCTCGCTGTCAGGCCACAGAACATTCAAGTGGAGGAGAGGAATTTGCATTCCCTAAATCGCTCCAGCTTTTTCTCCTCGACTCGCATGCTGACTGTCTGGCACGTGCGCTCACAGAAGCGTGCTTTGGAGCTCGAGGATAGATCCATTTACTACAAACAGACATAAATTAACTCTGAGGAAAGAAGACTATTCGAAAAATGCACGTGACCCATGCCACCATGTCAGATGTCTTTGTCCTTGATGTTGGTGAAGGTTGTTCGTTGTGGCCCTGACTGGGCGGTTGCTTGGACCTTGTGTCATCCTGATTTTTTATTTTAAACAAATTCTAACTCTTAGGGTGCTTCCACACCTGTGGCCCGTTTGTTTTGTTCCGATTCAGGGGCTAAATCGATACAGTTGTTTTGTTTCTCGTTCGTGGGGTTTGTGTTCACAAGGCAAACGTCTGTACCGTTTCAAAGCTGTTAACAAATGTCATGCGCGAACCATCTGCTCTCTGATTGGTCAAATGAACGCGGTAGGAGTTTCCTCTTCCGCACCCCGGGATAAACAACACGCCCCTTTCACAGAGAGGGTGCAAAGCGGCGACCGCAGCCGCCGGCTTTAGGCTGATTTATGGTTCCGCGTTACACCAACGCAGAGCCTACGGCGTAGGGTACGGCGTAGGCTCTGCGTCGATTTAACGCGGAACCATAAATCAGGCTTTACCCATTAATTTATGTGAGAGGCCGCCTGCCGCAGCGTTTGAGCTGTGCAAACCCTGCCTGAATTGAACATTTTTAAATTTCACCGTGCCGCGCTGGGATGACATCTCGGCACGTCCAATAGGAGAGAAGGTGGTGGAGGCTGCGCCGACTCTTCTCCTTGAACTGCGGTCGCACATACACATGAATGGAGTTGTATCGGTTGTGGTGTCGATTATGTTCTCACTACAAATAAAAAAAATGAACCACTTCAGGTAGGGGTGGGTTAAAAATATCGATATATCGATATTTTATCGATATGCATGTGTAGGAACGATTATCGATACATAAATCCAAGTATCGATATAAAAAAAAAAAAAAAATGTTTTTTTTTTTTTTTTTTTTTAAATCACGATTTTTTTCCCCCATTTTATCACCCAGTGCTCCTACCTAAGTCAGTCCTGGGCATTGCTCCATCTACCAACCCCGGGAGGCCCTGCACTGAGCTCAAGTCTCCTCCTTACTTGAGGAGTGAGCAGGCTGCTTCTTTTCACCAGGCAGGGTGGGGTTTCTATGGCCGGACGTGGCGCGTGGAAGGATCATGTTATTCCCTTATTGTAACCAGAATATCGATATCGTATCGAATCGTATCGTATCGGAAATCGTATTGTCTTGGGACCTAGTGTATCGGAATCGTATCGTATCGGGAGGTCAGTGATGATACCCAGCTCTAACTTCAGGTCTCGAATGGAATCGGGCCGAGACCACCTCTCCTAGGAGATCTCGGCTCGCTTTTTTTGTGCCGTTTCCGAGAGCGATTGCTGTGTTCATATATACCAAACGTTTCGATCTTTAGGGGGAAACGTTCCCTGTTCCGGAACAACTGCTCCAAACGGGACAGGTGTGAAAGCACCCTTAGTATTTGATTGTACAGCTTGAGGGATATCCTATAGCTAAGTTTAATGCTAAAAACATACATCCAGGGACCTCACGATCAGAGGCTACAGCCCTCGAGGAGCCACCCCACAGCCGAGTCCCAACCTGTGGCCGTTCGCTGCATGCTGCCTTCCTCTTTTTGTTCTCCTTTCTCTGTCTCTCTTCAGTCAATAAAGGTTTCTAGAGTCACGAAATCTTTAAATTAAAGCAAGAACGACACCGATTGCCACACCATCACAAACTACAGCAAAGCCTTCTAAAAGAACACCGCGTCACAAAGACTGACCTTTTGCGTCGGTTGTATCTAATGAAGTTGAAAACGAGTTCTTACTCCTGCTCAGAACCGGTCCACCAAGTTAGCTGTGAGTTATATTTTCACCAAGCGTGTTTTTACTCTGACTGCTTCACATGTTTTTTTAAGGCCTCTGGTGTCAAAGGTCAACACAGAGTTTCAGTTAACGGTGTGTTTTTTTCATTAGCATGTCATAGCACCATAATGTCTATGTAAATATTGGTATGTGACAGGATTCATAGACGTATTTTGGTTGTGGAAGGTTGTAGTAACCTGCACAGCATCGTTGTTGTGGCCAGTAACTGTTGTGTTGCTCAGACATGGCCTGGAAACTCCTCCAGGAGCAGGGCAGTGTCTAGGTAGTTTTTGCATTCAGCAGATACTGTGTGTTAATGTATTGCAAACTGGATTCAACATAGCGGCAATAGCATGCAGTTTTAAAAATAATCACAATAAAATCGGCTGGATTAATACATTTGTGATGAAATGAGGCTAAACGTGAAGAAAATATTTTGATAAAATGTGGCTCTGTCTGTGAGGCAGTTCGATCATAATATATGATCGAACTAATATATAATATTAGTACATAGCATAGACGTCTTTACATGGCTCATTCCAACTACACCCTGCACTGGTCTCAGTAAAGGTGTAAATTGATCCATATATCACACTTGCTAATGCGCTGTTCTAAAACCTCGCCACCACCCCATCATCCACAGATCGGGACATGGAATTAAACTGTTGTTCATCAATCCCTGAAATCTCAATATGGCTAGGATCTGAAAGTAATAGGACCACAACCTTTATATTAAAATGATAAGCATATGCATCGTATCATTGCCGTGAGTTGACTGACTGAACTTAACTAAACAGACAGTTAGACTAGAAGTGAACAGTGAGTGAATGGAGGGGAAGAAGACAGAGGAAAATGAGTGTGTGTAGTGTGTTTGAGGATTCTGTTCCTCTCCTCCAACTTTCCTTCATGTGCCCTGTGGTAAATGGGTTGCATTAATATAGTGCTTTTACACTAAAAGTCACATTCATCCTTTCACACATACTTTTACACAGCACTTTCTTGTTCCAGACAGTTATTCTTCCATCTGTTTCTTTATTCTTTCCCCTTTTAAACACACCGATGAAGCGTATCCAGTTGAATATTGTCAAAGGACTTCTCACTTTTCAACTTTGCTGTCTTAGAGAGCTGGTCAGTCAGGCATGACAATGCCAAAAGGGTTGGTTTAAATATCAATAAATAAATGGTTATAATTCTGGATCTCATCATGTGAGTGCTGCCCGTTACAGAACATGTGACAAAACCAAATGTTTCTATTTCTCCTTTTCTGGGTCTTTATTGTGATTGCACGGGAATTGGGACAAACACATGTGTTATTGGACCAGGAAGAAAAAGCAAAACATTGAATTGTGTGTGGGCATTTTCAGGCATTTTTCAAACCATCTTCCTCACCAAGTTTTTGACTCTAGTACGGCTTCATCTGTCCACAGACAGACTCACAGGTCCACAACACTTGTGAATATGTGTCTTTTTGAGTCAGAAATGTTTCACTACTCCCATAAATGGAGCCAAGTGAATCACAGTTCATTCACTTATAAAAATCCAAACTCCGCCCCATGTGTTTGCTCATAAAAACACATTAGCAGGATCACTCAGGGCCTGAAAAAGGAGGGATCACTATGGCAACATAACAGTACAGCAGGTCCCGCCTCTTTAAACTTCAAATCTAGAGCCCACATGTGTTCTAAATCTGGCAGGAAGGCAGGGCTGCAGCTCGTAGACAGAAGGCTGGGCAACAAGACGCTCAACAGCGGAGCAGTCGCGGTTTAAAAAAAAAAAAAAAGGAAGAGAAGGAGAGGAGGGTCACAGGAGTCCTCCGAACGTCCAGGAAACTGCTCACTGCTCGGGGGTTTGGCCAAAGGAGGCGGGGAGAGGTTTGTTATTGGAAAAGCTGACAAGCGAACAAGGCAGAGGGGAGGAGAGAGAAAGAGAGAGGCGGCTGTCTGACTTTGACTTGGTCAGTAAAGGCCTCATGCAGCTTCTTAGCAGCAACTCAATTCCATTTTTATCTGCCTGACACTAGTCGACTTTTAGCAGAGTTCACCGGGAGCTGAGGAGGGAGGGAAAGACAGGCGTGAGACT
This sequence comes from Cololabis saira, assembly GCF_033807715.1. NCBI lineage: Eukaryota > Metazoa > Chordata > Actinopteri > Beloniformes > Belonidae > Cololabis > Cololabis saira. The sequence continues at coordinate 38,995,372 of NC_084600.1, forward strand.
CAAAAGGGGGGAAAGAAAAAGAGAAAACATGGTAAGTTTGGTTTCACTGCCTTGTCGTGACTGCTCATTAACTGTGATTGTTGGTGTGGCTGTGGTGGGCGGGGAAGTGGGCTGAGCTTTGACTGCTGCAAGCTTACTGCTTCAAAACTGCAGCAAATTAAAGTCAAGTTCTTACTTAATTGGAAAAGTACACATATCTCTTGTATATCTCCACTTTGGGCTCATTGGAAAATAAAAAATAGAATATATATATATATATATATATATATATATATATATATATATATATATATATATATATATATATATATATATATATATATATATATATAAATAAATATACTCTATGTATGTGTGTGTGAGAGAGTGTGCACGTATATTATTACTACTTTACAAATGCAGGTCCCAAGACTGAGTCTGGTAAATTTGATTTGTTGTATGCTGACAAGTGGGGGCCAAACAAAGCTCTGGAATTTTGTTTTCTTTCATTCAAAGATAAATTGCCAGGAAAGTGATTGCCAAAGCTGTTTGCTCTAAATCCCACTACCTTCATACAATCTTTGTGTATATAGGGGCAGGCCGGGTGGGCTGTCTGCCCCACCTCCCAACAGTCCCAGTAACACATTTGGTTTCAATTACTTGGTGCCTCTCGGGAACAAGCTGCTATAAATAAGTTGGAAGTAGCAGAGTGTGGACAGACTGCAGGCTACTGTCAGGGTCTGACCGTGGGGGGGTGGGGGGAGGGTGGCCATGCACACGCCTCAACACTGGCATGTGTGTGTGGGGGGGGTTGCATGCTGTTGGCTGGTGGTGGGTCTTGCTTAGCTCCATGATCTGTTCAGTGGTTAAGTCACTTCTGGTTTTAAACATGTTGTGACAGCGTCCAGATCAGAACGCTTGTTGCAAAGTTTTGGGTAATAACCTGTAAAATGAGGGATTTTCATTTCTAGAGGCCTGCAACTCAGATTCTAAGTGTCCAAGCATCTGAATGACATTTTTTTTGCTTCATCTAAATCATATAAAATTGACTTGAGATGACACTTTCAGTTTATTTGAGACTGTGCTGCATGCACTTTTCATCAAGGCTTCTGTGTTGATAGCAGGCTTTCGTCAATAAACTACAAGCAGGATGTGGCCATTGATCAATTTACTGGCAAAGCTGCTAAGTACCAGACTTACTGAAGTAAACATAGCAATTTTCTGCTATATTCCTCTTAAATCAAACCTGTTTTATTGCAAAGTTTATTTTTCTTTTTTTCTAAATGTCCTCTGTGCATAAATCTGGTAGTTGTTTCAAGTTTTGGAGCTATTGCGTGAATTAAGAAATGTTATTCAGGTGAGATTTCAAAGAAAAGAAACAAAAAACACTAAACTAAACTAAAAGGTTGCTTATTGTTAATTTATTATGTAGCACAAGTTCCAATGAGAATCACGTTGGAATTGTACAAAATTAATATTCATTTGAAAGTCCTATGGATGTATCATATCACTTCTTAAACAGCTTTTGAATTATAATTACATAATGATGTATTTATTAATTCATCATTTTTACATATTAATAATTATTAGAATTTATTTGCGTGTCCTTGTTTGTTTGTTTTTTAACCTTCAGAAAGCCAATCCTCAGCACCTCAGCTGTGTGGCACGCTTTAAATTGATGAAAAGTTGGCAGAATTTAAACTCTTTTGCCAACACTTTTGTTCCTAGAAAAGAAGCTTTTTCTGAATGGTGTATGAGTTTATTTCGGTCTGTCTAGTTTAGCTCAATAACTAATTCTTTTGCTTTTCATGGTTTTCATGGGTCTTGCATGTGAATCGAGCAGGCGCACCTTTTTTGCTGAGTCATGCATGTTCTATGTTGCCTGTGTGCACCGGACTCATTTGGTCGCATGCATGACGGCATCACGTAGAGCCCCACGCACTGGTTCACCTCGTCATCCAATGCAGACTCAACCTATTGCACAACAATTGTATTGTCTTGACTAATTGTCCTGGCACAGAGGCAGAGTAAGTTGAATTCCTCAGCATGCCAACGTTCTAGGTCGTCACCCGTGTTCCTACATCATGACTTTTCACTTCTCGCTAGCTTTCATTTGGCTACAGGTTATAAGAGGAATGGCGGGTCCTAGTCCACTAATATTTGTGTGAGTAGTCACGTTTCCTTTGCTCTTAGATTTGCACAAAACCCAAAAATGGAAAAAGAAAACCATGATGGAAATGGCTGTAATTCGATAAAACTCCCAAATATCGCTAAAACCTTTTGACATTTACACGAGGTGGTTTGTCAGACAATTCGATAATCCAGTTTATCGCAAAAGTGTAATGGCAACACTTTTTGTGCATTTCCGTGTCTGACAGTGCTGAATGTGACGTAGTTGGTCAATCTAAAGTATCTAAAGTAATCAAAATCTAGTTTCTAGCTATTTTTGGCCTCATTACTACGATGTAGTTGTGCCATTACACAACTTAATCATTATACAATACTGCATTAGGGTATATAACATCTCTCTGAATAATCATTTGAATGATCATCTGCTGCCTTCATCCTCTGTTGACTACTTTTTCAACAGAGGTAGCAATCGCAATCATTTTTAAAAAGACTAACAATGTTATTCTTTTCTTCAACGTCGAGATTTTACTTTTTTGTTGTTTGGAAGAGAAGTCTGGAGGAACGAGATACAGAAAGTGACGAGAATTACGCTTGTTTTAAAACACAGTTCAATGGAAACACCCCTGCAGCGTGACCTTTATTGCAAATTCAGGGTTTTGATTTTCTTAAGCTAAAAAGGGTAATGGAAACTCAACCAGTGATGGTTAGTTTGGGACTTGTTTCTGAACAAAGTTTTTGAAGTTATTGAAGCTTTTTTTTTTGCTTAGCAATTCTTTTACCGTCCTTTCAATACAAATTGCCAAGGTTGCAGTTAACATATGGTTGGGCATAGATTTAAAATACATAATTAAGCGGCTCCCAATAATCAACATGGTTCCTGGTTTACATATTGGACTTGTTTTTGAGTTCCCGTTCTTGTTATTTAATGTAAAAGTTGCACAATGAAAAAAAAAAAAAAACTGCTGTCAGGTACAGTGATGGATTGCAACATTAATACATTTTTGACATGTTGGCAGACATAACGTTTGACAGGTTTTCTGAGACTAGACTGATATAGTCCACAAACTACACTGGTCTCTCTGAAGTCCAGTCCAGACGCCACCTGAGGCTAACAGCAGTCACTTTCTTCTTTTTCAGTTTCACCTGTAAAAAGGAAGAAATGATGCAACAAAGCTGTAAAAATACCACTATCACAACTCTCACAATGTATTTGTAACATATTGTTGGGATGGGGATTCTGTTTTTAATAGGAAGCTCATTGCTTTCTGTTCTCATTTAATTCGTGGAAAGTTTTGGAAAGTGATAGGTCAAATGCAGCTTTAATGTATTTCTGACCTGTTCTGGCCAGCGCTTTTGTCTGATCAGTGACATCCAAACTTAGGTTATAAAAAGGTGTGTTTGCAGTTACACAGTTGCAAACAAGGCTTCTGTCTCCTTCTTCATGAACGGTCCTTCAAGGTGTGCCTGAAAGCTTTGATTTGCGTTCTCCACAGCCCCCACCCTGTTCTTTTAAATGTAATAAAAGAAAAAAAAAACATCATGTAGACTTTGAAATTACACCTGTGAGAACTTGTTTATATCCAGACAGAAAGTCAATGAATCCTCAAACCCAGATATATACTGCCTGGGGATTTGCAAAGGTCTCATTATTCCAATTTCTTCTGATGAGATTGTCAACAGACCTTCGCAAGCGTGGTGAGGCCAAAATCTGGCCACGCTTGATTACACTTATTGGGATGCAGCAGCGTTGGGCTCTTTTTGCTGAGGGTGGTCACGTAAATGAAATATGCAAATCAAAACTTTATAGCGAACCTGCAATCAAATTAAGCTGGACAGTTCTGAATTTCTTGGCATTCAAGAAGGAACAGGTTTCTCTGAGGGAATTGTGTAGAAAGGGGTACATATACCTGTATCTGTAAACATATCTTTGTTTGCTTTTACTCTTGTTTTACATTAATGCTAGTAATGTATTTGGGAGTTCCTTGATGTAACTTTTATCAGTTAAGTATCCAGGCTTCTGCAGAAACTGCTTCATATTAAAGCTCCATGATTCTTTATCCAAAACACAGATGGACCCTCAGTGTTGTTGACCATTCCTTGTCTATGAGACATTAAACATTTTAATTCAATTCAGTTTAATTTTTGAAGGAACATTCATTCACCAGCAGCACATTATTGACCTAGACTGGCAGTAAAGCGTGGCTTCTTCCTGGGTACGTTATCAAAGTGAGGAAAGTTCGCTTCATGATTTAATAACATATTTGTAAATCAGTCTATCATAGAATAAAGAAAGAATTGAGAACCAACAGCCACTGCTGTGTCTTGCTAACAGCCAGCAGCGATTTCTGTCTTCTGTCGTCTTTGCACTTGTTTATACAATGATTACATTTGGCTGAAGTTGCCTCCACCAGCAGGAGAGCTCCTGAGTCCCACTGCGACTCTGACATGTAAAACAGACCACCTGCTTCTCGGCACACAGCAGCTGTCGGGCCACACTGTTATATTGGGAACAGAATTGGATCTGTGAATATTCCCCAACCTCCCGACCCCGACTTGCTGTCTGTCTCCTCGTGAGCTTTTCGCTGTCTTCCTGCAAGTGGCCTCTAACTGCAGTCAGGAAGCTACGCTCGCATATGACATCAATATATTTACAAGCGTGGCTCCCCTGGCTGTGATGTGTGCAGCTCAACCACCCAATTCCCCCAAGTTTCCTGACTGTTGACTTCCTTTGTCATGGTCTTTTGAGTAAAACTGTTTCAGTAGTCATTTTCTTTCTCATGTACCCACATAAAACCAATTACATTTGTATCAGAGGAGATAACTTTATTTAGTCTTCTGTGATGACACTATAATAGCCATGTCCCACCTCAGGGGCTGAATCCTTTGGATGCAATGGCCCAGGAAGGCATGTCCTTCAAAGACCATAAAGGTTAAACTGCGTAGATGAAAAGATTTAACCTTTTGAGAACGTCCTGTTAACTTCGTCATTGCTGGTCTTGTGCCTTAGCAGTGGTTCGGGCTAGGGTAACAGCAACAGGGCAAGGTACTCTGTAAAATGGAGGTCACATATTTCTGGTAACGATGGCAGCTTCATTTCGCTATCATTTGGCTCATTTAAGCATGCTTGTAGGAGAGAGTTATGCCAGAATTATGGCTCTGCGTCAAAACGTCGCCGTGCCTACGCCGTCACCGTGACACCGTCGTGAACCCTTCGGACTTCTCCGTCACTCCAATTCTCCGCGGTGCAGTACCCCCCGTGACCGCTAATTTGCAATCTTTTCCTGAATGGTTTATCCGACTTTTTCCGGTCACAGTGAATCAAAGAGATAAGGAAAACTACTGTGCAAAAAAACAAAACCAAAAAAATCACACATACACGAAGAAAAGAGCGCTGAAAGTTCACGACTGCTTCAAACCGGAAATGTGTTGCTACCAAGCGAACCAATCACAGCCCTCTCGTCTGCGTGTGGTCTGCGTGTGGTCTTTGTCGCCTCGACACGTAGTTACAATTTTCGGGAGGTGCACGTCAGTGACGGCGTCAGTGATGGCGTCAGTGACGGTGTGTGGTACGCGTCGACGCGTACCACACACCGTAGGCACGCCGTCGTTTTGACGCAGAACCATAACTCAGCCTTAAATCTACAATTAGCTGTTCATCCGTTAATGCCACCTGTCCATGGTAAAAGTTTGTAAAACTACCAAATCAAAAACTTCTCAACTCCATCACAATCAGTGCGGTTACATGCACATCTAAATTAAGCTATTGGCAACAATCTAGCTGAGGATTAAACTGGAGTTTCTGAGCAATCCAAGTATACATGAGTAAGAAGACAATCGATTATTGAGTGAGGTGTGGTCGACTCCGTGATGCTAGGTGGCGCCACATGCACTTTTGCCTTGGCTTTCTTCCGGTTAGGTCTTTGTTGTTCGTCTTCTTCTTCTCCTACAGTGTTGATATTCTGGCTTTCGTGGTGTTGTCACTCCGGAAGTGGGAGTCCTGGGGCAGTCACTAGCTTGACTAAGCATGGGTTGCGTATACATGTGGGAATAACTCGACTTAGGTCCGCATTATTTGGCACTAAAAGCTCGATCTCAAGAGCTTCAGTTCGGTTCCACTACAGCCCGGCTAAGGTGTATACATGGCTTTTAAAAATGTGATATCGGCCGGATTAAGCCAAAAATTTGCATTTCTGTTAGTGCATGTAAACGTACTGAATGTCTGCAGAAAACCAGTCAATTTTTTTTCCACTTACATCTGTTACAGGAGTGGTCTCAGTGGGTGTGTATCCCTCTTTTCTTTACAGTGCAAAGGTTTTACTCACACTAACTGTCTTCACACGCAGTCCTGTAACAACTGTAGTGTGAGCTGGTATGTGATTCTCCACCTGCAGTGACATTCTTCAACTCTGCTTTTCTCGAAATAAATGTAGTCTGTTTCATCTCATTATTCCTCTGTAGTTTTTTTATGTAAGCAACCCACAGTCTGAAAATGCTGGTATCATGTACAGTAATGATGCATTTCTTTGATGAAGGTACTGTAGAGCCGTAGTTACATTATCACAAACACTGCTGGAGGACATGGTTGGGTCATCCAAGGCTAAATCTATCTTAGTAGACCTATTTCTAAACAGCATTTTTGGAGCCAGGGTCCTTTTTTGCATGCATTAAAAAAAGTATGAACTTTGGCTCGGCTGTTGCTTTGAAACCGTTTTCAGCTGAGGCGAGAATCAGAAATTGGTTCAGAATTTCCGAGCTGTAAACTGATCAGTTATGTAATCAGTGCAGGATGTTGCTGAACACGTACATAGCTTCAACAATGAGACCTAAAGTATAAGACACTTCTTTTGATATGCAATGATGCAGTCACCCACTCGCAGTTGTGAATATTAAGTTTTAACCTGATACATTACTCATCTTTTAGCAGTGTTCGTTTTGGAAATGGAGCTAGTAAAGCTATTTTTTTGACTTTATTAACCCATAAAGGCTTATTAGGTTCCTAATTGAGACTCAGTATAGAATTGATTTGGGAATAAAAGAATGGGATCAATAAGCAGAATCAATAAAGGTTGGGGTGAACATTTGCACTTTATCCTGAATGTCACTTCGTGCTGGTTTAGGTTTCAGAACCTAACCCATATAGTCATATTTAGGTAGGGTAAGGGATTTCTGAATAACCTAATGTCAGTTGATATTTGAATGAAATATCACCAAACCATGGAAAGCTTGTAAATCTTTCCCTCTTGTCCCGGCGCTTCTCAGTAAAACATGCCCCGTCATCGATGTGCGTGCACACCAACCCTCCCCTGTTGTTGATCAACTTAAGTAAAGTTTGCTTTCATTTTAGGGGCAGGCTTTTTGTTGTTGCTGTTTTCTTATCTTACCTTTTAAAAACTATTTAGTTAGAGTTGGAAAAACATAATGGGCTCCCTCTATCATTTAAGAAGCTGTCTTTGCTCTGACTTACTCAACATTTAGTCTTGCCCTGTGTCATACTGTAGATAAATAAATATTTTAAAAACCTTTAAAGAAATGTGTTACTATTGAAGTTGTGCAAAGTTACAAGACAGAAAATCAAAAAGAAATAGCCATGGCATTTTTGAGAAAGTGAAAGGGATGTCACAGAGAGAAGAAAAGAGTGAATCAAAATTGAAGACTGGAACACAGGGAGCGAGAAATGCATTGGCTGAACTGCAGCTGATGACCCAACAGTTGGTGATGGGGTTTTAATGAGATAATTCATTTGTTCTTGTAACTCACATTGGAGCTGCACACAACACACAAGGCAACATGTTGCTTATGCCAAAATTGAGGACTTGTATTGAAGAGACTTCAATCCCATCAGAATCGCAAAAACCTTGAGTTCAAACCGCAAAAGCAAGTAAATGGAGGTCCTCTGGAGTTATTGCTAAAATTGCTGCTTTTCTAAAAGATGATTGTGGATCGCTCACTCACATCTTGGACTGGCTTCCTAGCTTTTCATTCCTCAGTCACAGCAGGGGATACATTAAGCTGCCAGTAGCCCATCATTCACTTTTACAACCACTCCAGTGCTAACAAAAGATTTTCCGAGAAGAAGAAGAAGAAAAAAAAAGTAGTTTGTGAGAATGAAGGTAAGATTAACTTACTGCGTTGGACAAAGCTGCATAAAAGAGCCCATGGAAAGCAGAAATGTGCAGTTGACACACTTGACATTCGCAGTTCAGAGCTTCTCAGCCCTGGACTTCAAGTACCACTGTTTCAAATGCTACAAGACACCTAATTCAAATGAATTAGAAGCAGTTTCGTTGACGCAGGGACACCACTGGAAAAAAATGAGGGCAGTAGTAGCTGAGGACTTGGGTTGAGAAGCCTCCCCTCAGTTACTTGTCACACTGGTAGCATGTCCCATGGCACCACTTATCTGTGAAACGTTTGGAGGTTATACAGTAAATGTGGATCATTTTATTAGCGAGTACACAATGAGGTCTTTTGTTTTACACGTGACGTGGGGTTGCCTTTGGTAATGGTTCCCCTCTGCCTCCATAACTTCTGAAAGTGGGCTTTTGTTGGTTTTCAAGGAAGGCACGATATGATCTTTTTTCAAAAGTCAACACATTTCAATCAAAACACCACAGAGATGCAGAAACAAAGCTCAATTCAATTCAATTTTATTTATATAGCGTCTAATACAACAGAGTTGTCTCTAGACGCTTTCCAGAGACCCATACCCAGAACATGACCCCCGAGCAGTTATTACATAAACAATGGCAGGTAAAAACTCCCCTAGTGGGAGAAAAACCTTAAGCCAAACAGTGGCAAGGAAAAACTCCCCTTTAGGAGGGAAGAAACCTTGAGCAGGACCAGGCTCATAAGGGGGGACCCTCCTGCCGAGGGCCAGACTGGTGGGTCAGGGACGGCAACAGCCCAGCAGGCAGGTGGAAGCAGCAACGGGATGACCAGGGGTGGGGACCGCAGGCCAGCACGCAGCTCCCGAAGCTCCGGCCCAATCAGCAAGTCCCAGGTTGGGGTGCAGGGTCGGGGAAGGGTTGAAGGGAAGGGGTCAGGGAAAGCCATGGTTGAGAAGCTCCCTTCTCAACCATGGCTGCGTCCGAAATCGCATACTTCCACCCTAATGAGTATGCAAAATGAGTATGTGAGATTTTTTAGTGTGTCCGAAACATTAGAACGTACTCAATATTATGCTCTATCCATACTCATTCTGGAGAATTTCTTTAGTGTGGATCGATGGACACTAGCCGAGCAGAAACTTCCCACAATGCAATGCAGCGGCGTTTGGTTGCTAAGTGATACGTATATGTCATAAGTATAATATTAATTATAATAATATTATTATATACTAATATTATATAATGTCATCTTGTTTCGGCCAGAATAAACGGGAAGGAGCGGAGCCCTGCCAGCGTTGCTGTGACAGGTTACCATGGTAACAACTAGTGATACACCGAAATGAAAATTTGTAGCCGAAACCGAAAATAATAATAAACACTTGGCCGAATACCGAACAATGCCAAACATGGTTCTTTGCAGTTTTTAATTTATTTTGCCAATTTTTTCACCATTGCATAAATCAAATACATTTGATTTAGGCATGCTTTTCAAAGAAAAAAATCTCCCAGCATTATGTTGTTTTGGTTCAACCTCCTGGTAAATGTTAGGTCAAATTCTTATGTGGTTACTTTTTGGTTGGCCAACGATTTATGTTTGTGGTGCGCAACCGTTACGGGAGCAACCAGTCTATTTCCTTATATTACAACGCCTTTCTTAATTGTACGGTTTTTTTCCCACTTATGGTTTTTTTCCACCGAACACCCCCCCTCCCTATGGCAGGGAGTGACATGTGCATCACTCCCTGCCGTAATAGTTAATAGTACGTCCGAATTAATGCAGACTACTGATATTTACTCAAAAGTGTGCCGAATTTAAGTATACTTTTTAGTATATACTTTTTAGTATGGCATTTCGGACGCACCTCATGTTTTTACAGCTCTGATTATAGCAACTAGTTTTAATGGGTGGAGCCACTCAACCCTTCCCCTTCTATTCAAAAATGTATGTGACAGCTGCCTCACATGTACCACAAATGTCGAATGATGTTTGACAATCAAAATGGGGAGTTTGTATAATTCTACTCAGATCTGACTCTTTGATGTCACAATAACCTGCAAATCTTTTTTTTTTAAATATTTAATAAAAAAAAAAATAACCTGCAAATCTAAACTGTTCGCTGAATAAAAATATATTCATGTTGGGTAACCTAAACAAAGTGACAGGTTAGGTTATATTTCTTGTAGTAATTGTCACTTTAGACACTTAAATAAATACTGTGAAATACAGAAAAGGTTATTTATTTATTTTTTCTCCCACTGATACAGTACATCTTCAAAGCACCTTAACTAAGCCTGGGATTTTTTTTGCATCCTCCACAAGAAGTGCTGCTAATTGACTTTCCAGTGTGAGGGGTTGAGGAAAATGAGAGGCAAATTAGGCTGAAAGGAGGAAGTGAAGAGGGAGAAAAGTGGTGTGGAAATGAAGACGAGAGGAGAGAAGGAATTGCATAGGGAGAGATAATTTGAGGATTAAACTTTGGAGAAGGAATCAAATCTAGCCGAGCCAAAATCTTCCAACTTGGCGGTTGAAAAAAAGTAATTTACATGGAAATTATGACCTCACCCTTCATTGTTTGTTGCAATTTTAGATCAGGGGAAATTGCATGCAAACCTTTAAAAGAAGAGAGATTTGTATTTGATCAAAATACACAGAGATGTTGTAAATTGTATTCATGCAGATGTGAAAGTTTTCTGAGTTGTTTGTTTTTAACTCACTGACGATCTGCATCACATGGCACCTGGAGGATGACACATTACTGTTCATATTATTTATCTTCTATCAAAGCTCGAGCCAACCATCAAGCAGGTCACATAAGAAGGAAGTCTCTAATTCATTACCTGTATGGCAGCCTGGCTCTGTCTTCACTGTCTTTGTACATCATTTCAGCTTCCCCAGATAATTGGACTCCACCAGCCAATGAGCATTTCTCCTCTAAAACATACCCCATGCCTCATATGAATAACAAAAAGAGGAATTTACTAAAACAAGGAAGTTACTTTCACTTCAAAGCTTAACCAGTGCTTTTCTATTGGAGAGTTTTATCATTCATTCCAGCGACGCTGTCGGCTTTAACGCTGATTGTGCTGTAATATGTGCTTTAGTTGGGCAATCACATATTCACCACGGTTAAATCTTGTTTCAACAAAGCATTGTAAAGGGTGAATTATGCTCTTAATGTTTAAAACCTAAGACTGTAAAATGCTAAAACTGTTAAGATTTAATGACTGCAATCAACTCCAGAACAAAGCAAAGTAATACCAGTTGTGAGCTGGGGAAAGCGCTGAATGGCTCCCGATTGCTAATTGATGGTGTTTCCTAAATGTGCAATCTGGGTTTGAAATTGAGCAGCTCAATTATATTAATCAGGTCGTTTTGTTCTCAGTTTGAGAGTAAATCGTTGCTCAAGTTTCCTTTATAAACTTGATGCCATGCTGTCTCAGCTGTCATGGTGTTTTTAAATTCTCTGACTTTGGCGAGTCATTTGCAGGTTAAAAGTTGTCACATTATTTAAAAGGGAGTTACACCAGACAGTTGATTTTTAACTCGACCAAATAACCTGGAAACTGTCAGGATGTTTCTTGCTCTTGGAGTCAAAAATAGAGCCTGTTTAGGTCATTTCCTGAGATGTCTCCTCTCCTGCCTTCCTTCCTGTAGACAACAACCAGGAACTCTCACCTCTTGTTGTTTTTGCCCATATTTCAATTTTATATTTTAAACAATAAAGAACATTTCCCCATTAGTTTGGACATCAACCGCTTTTGATTACAGGATAACATTATTAGGACCAACCAAAAGTGAAGGAGTTCACATTCATGGCTTCTTTTTCTTTTTTTTTCCCAGTTAACTGAGCTGATGGGACACTGAGATATGAGTTCCTACACTGCGCATGAGTCCAGTGACAGAAAAATGTTCTCAAACTTGTTGAGTTCATATCTACAAATCCAATAACAACTTCAAGTGAACAACAAATCATTTCTGTCTAAAAAAATGTCTTTCTTCACATGACTGTTGCACGTTACACCAACCTTGCATGCAGTGTTTAACCAGCTGCTATTCGGGAATATATCTGAGAAAGTTCAGGCATTTTCAGTAGATCGGACAACTGATTTATTGGCTTCCTGTGTCACTGACTGGTAATTTGAGTAAACACTCCCCATCTTGTTAAAATGCAATGCTCTGCTCGGAAAACCTGCATCCTGACATGCGCAGGTCAGCAGTGACTTTGTTAAAAAATTCCTGAAGAAGAGCGATAGGAACATAATAAGGTTATTAGGTGTTTGTTTCATCTCCAAAACCCCTACAGATCTGACGGTAACTGTGGGAAGACAGTCCAAGGAGATCCCCCACAACCCATAGAACCCAAATGATCACTTAATACACCAGAGTCTCCAGGACACAATCAGTTCGTCTTTTCTTCAAAGTCTGAAGGGTCAGAGCCGAACTAGAGGCACAAGGAAGACCTGGTCGTATAAATTGGGTAGTAACAGCGTTGTCGTTGTTGATCAGTGTATCTTAAGTGTCAAGCAAATACATTCTAAATTCATGTCCGCCGTTGGCATACACAACAAATACATGAAAAACATAAAACTTAAAGCTGTGCAACCTTCTTGAACTCATTCACCTCATTCTTCACCTCATTTTCCAAATCATGATTGTAATGGATGAGATTCTCCAAACGTACATCATTTTTTTTTGCCTCCCATTCTAAAAACATTGTTACACCCTACGGAACTAACAGTACAGTACATTACTACTTTGTACACTAGCCATTATTAGGGCCCGAGCACCTACAGTGCGAAGGCCCTATTGTATCTGTAGGAATTTTTTTTTTCCTCCTTTTTTTTTTTTTTTTTTTCCTCCTCCTTCCGACGAAATGAGGGTCTTTTTGCCCCCCTAAACGTGCCCGAAAAATGTGCACCAAATTTTACATGCAAGCCAGGCCTGGTGAAAAATTTTGATATTTAATGGTTTCCATTAATGGGCGTGGCAAAACGGCTCAACAGCGCCCCCTAGAAAACTTCGTGCCTCAAGCCCCACAATACGGTTTGACGTACATGCATGAAAATCGGTACACACCTGTATCATGTCACAACTTAAAGAAAAGTCTCTTGGCGCCATGGCCGAAACCGAACAGGAAGTCGGCCATTTTTAATTAATCTTGTTATTTTGGCGCAATTTATGCCATTTTTTCGGACGCTTCTTCGCCCGAACTGTAACGTGCACCCAGGTGTGTCATACATCAAAATGTGCGTCTCCATCCTGAAACGATGTGCATTACTTTTCTCAGTCAAAAGCGTTACCGTGGCGACACTAGACGCCAAAAAGCGCGACCACCCTTCATCTAATTGGTCCATTTTTGATAGTTCCTACTTTCTGCCATAACTTTTGAATGGTTTGACATAAAGAGTCGTGGCTGGTGTCATCCGCTAAATGTCCAGGCCTTAAGAATCTACATGCAAGTCATACAAGCGCTTCCACTGCAGCACGCCTGAACGTGCACAAGGGTGCGAGGGCCCGTTCATCGCTGCTTGCAGCTTTAATTATTATTTTAATTCTGCATGTCTATGCGGGGTATTGTACCTTTTCCTACCTCAGGTTTCTTTGTCGCCCTTCCAGTCCCCCTGTCCACCCATTCCTTTTACCCTGTCCGTACACACCCGTCTTTGTTTTTTTTCAGTCCCTCCCGTCCCTGAGAGAGCACAGCATGACCGATTGGCACTTACCATAAAAATTGTTGTTCTAAATAGTGCCCGAGTCCCTAACTACTCGGCCGTATGCATACAAATGAATGTTTAGTGGGCATCAGAGAAGACGGACAACTGCAGCTGAGTGCCGGTAATGATGACGCCGAGGATGTACGCAGGGTGCAGTAAATACCACAGATGTTTAACAGAAACCCTTTTAACGTGGAGAGGAGCCGAAAAGGGTTTTGGTTAGGGAATTACTGTATGTTCAAATAAAAAAAAAAAACATTTAATCACAAATATCAACCTGTCACCTGTAGGTGACCTAGGCCTTATTACACATGCTAGTAATGAAATATATTGGAGTCCTGACACAATGAAAGGTACATAATAAAATAAATTAAAGGAAGATACAAATCCTAAAAACAGTAGATTATGCTTTTGTAAAAGCCACATGGAGCACCTGCTTCAGTTTGAGACCTGAAGAGTAAGTTATTGATTCCACTATAATCATTTCCCCATTGTGGAAAAAGAAGGTATCAAAAATAAGTCCCACATCATCCCAGTCTACGCTCAAACTATGTCTTGCACAAGTGCCTTGAAAGGGACATGATAACTTTTACCTTCTATATGCTTTAGAGCTTTTTGTTTTCTGCGGTTTAAAATGGGAACTCAGTAACTCAAATAATGACTCCCAGTGCTATCACTTTGTTTTGGGGTAACTCGGCTCTGAAAATATGCCACTCAGATTTGCAGGACTTTGTTCCATTATAGACCCACTTTAGAGCAGAAATATCCAGCCGTCTTATCTTTATCTCTACCTGCAGCTTCACATCATGTTGGATTCACTGATTTACAGAACTGGGAAATGCTTTTATTCTTTCTTTTGTCTCACGGTTAACCGCAAACCCTCATTCCTGCTATCAGTCTGTCAGAACTTGCCATCATTTAGGGATTTGCTTTCTTCTCTTTCTCTTCGGTTTCTTTGTTGCACTGGTCAAATTCCTGTTTTTTTCTTGGTTTCTTTGTTCCAGTTGAACTTTCCTTGGTCCCTTCGATCCTGTTTGTTTGCACCTGTGTCTTTTCAGCCCGTTGTCTTTCCCTTCCTGCCTGCTGATCTTGTCTGTCACCAACTTGTCATTTTCTGCTCTTTTGTGGCTGTCTTTGCTTTCTGGTGGAGTCTTTTCATATTTCTCTTTTGATTCGTGTCTTCTGTTGTTTTATGTACAATAATCATCATAATTTTAAAATTATTTTGATTTCCGTTCCGTATACGATCAATGAGTACGATAATTTCCCAAGCCCTCTCAATTTTTTTCATGACTGTTATTTACTACGTCTGATTTGGAATCAGATTCAAAGTCATTTGCTTGTAATTGGTCTGGTGTTTTGTCACGTTTAGATTATTTTATCCTCACTTTCTGTCTCACACAGACACGTTTCCGTAACTCAACGCCATCAGAAAATTAATTTCTCATTCGCTGTTGTTGTAGCATGCGGTACATTTTTTGCAAAATACGATTTACTTTTAATTTTTTTAAGAGTAAAATACTTTTCTGCCACGCAATCTACTTTTATTTGGCTTAACCAAAACTCACTTCATGACGGTACTTTGTCTGATGTTTATATCCCAATTAGAAATTTAGTTTCTTGTTGGTATTTTCTTTCTTGTTCTGTTCCAGTCACAGGTTGGACTTTCTAAGTTTCAACTTGTCATTGAATGCATCAGTAGGGGTCAAACCGTATTTGGCCCCTAGTACCTCAAAAAATCTTGAAACAAAAAAAGATACCGTACTGTGAAATCCCATATGATTACATCCCTAATCGGTATCATAGCACTGTAAAATGCCATTAGAACTTCAAATTTGTCAGCATCTGTAAAGAGTTGGCCGTCAGATCAGCAGTTCTCAATTTTAGCAGATGTGTGACAGAAGAATTTGACCATAATTCTTTATCTTCTATTACCCACAAACTTACGTTATTTCAGTGTTCCCGCTTGTTTTCTCCTGATTTAAAAACCTGGGCCAGTTTAGCAGAAATGGGATTGTGATGAAAGAGGTTTATAAAAAATCTGGAAGAACTTGATTATTATTTACACTGTCCAGAAGGTTTAGGTATAAATAGCATAAGCTCATATGAATTTGCAATGTATGGGGGTAGAATAGTTCCAAGAAAGTGTTCCCATTAATTCCAGTGAAAAATAGTCTTCGTCTTTGGGAACACCTTTTCAGGTGTGCACATCATCAAAGTTGGCTGATAAATAAACCAGCTCTTGGAGCTAATATCATTTTGACTTGGTTGGAATTTCCTTGTCTCAATTTGTGCTTGCAAAGCCCCTTTTTTGATTTGTTGAGTTAAATGTCAGCGTTACAAAAACAGTGGCTATAGATCATTTCTCAACTTTCAAACAAATGGTGCACCTCTCTCTCAAAGCTGCTGAACAAGAAAATGTTCCTTTAAAGAAGACAACCTTGTATCGCGTTTCCCCAGAAACAAGTGGTTTGAACAGGGTGTAAAGTATAACAGATTACAGAAAGGATTGAGTTCAGACTAAATCCCCTCCCTCTCGAATGTTTCCAAAGCACATGCTCACTCTAAAGCTTCAAAGTCGATAGGCAAATCTTCACTCTTACTTACCAGTCCTGTATCAAAACTGTCACAGTTGCCTGTTTTCATCTTTTTAAAATAATCCCAACAGCGACTCCATCTCAAGACATCCTGAATAACATTTTTACCCCTTTTCTTCATCTTTGTGGCTTCTATCTATGTACACAGGTCTTTATGTTTAATTTTTTTTTAACTTGTGAGTGTACACCTGTGGCCGTATTTAGCTCTGTGTTCCATCCTGAATTCACTCTACAGCAGGGTTAGCAGGTCTCTTATTAGAGCCCACTCATGTTTACAAACTGATAGGACTGGGAAGCAATTTGAACGATAGTGCTCTTCACCAAAAGCATCTAAAATAAATAGAATAAAATAAAATAAAGGAAATGTGATGCCATTTAAGTCACATTGATCAATACCTTGCAAGTTTTACCTCTTTCTTGAGTTAATGAAATGAATAGTCAGCCTGTAATTATTCACGTCTATAACAGTTACCATGTTTACTGATTGTAGGCAGCTAAGAAGCTTCTCTAAATTACAACCGGATGCTGTGACTTTTAGTTTTCTCTCTTTTGAAGATAGAGTTGCTGGTTTGTTCTAATATCAAGGAGTACTTTAAGTTACAGAACAGTCTCAGAAAATTAGAATATTGTGATAAAGTCCTTTATTTTCTGTAATGCAAAAATGTCATACATTCTGGATTCATTACAAATCAACTGAAAAATGGCAAGCCTTTTATTATTTTAATATTGCTGATCATGGCTTACAGCTTAAGAAAACTCAAATATCCTATCTCAAAAAATTAGAATATTCTGGGAATCTTAATCTTTAACTGTAAGCCATAATCAGCAATATTAAAATAATAAAAGGCTTGCAATATTTCAGTTGATTTGTAATTAATCCAGAATGTATGCCATTTTTGTTTTTTTAATTGCATTACAGAAAATAAAGAAACTTTATCACAATATTCTAATTTTCTGAGACAGTCCTGTATGTCTCGGTATAATTATTGAGCGTTACATGGCTACATCCATTGTTTTAAGCTTTACAGGTCAAGTTTTCAGACAAAGCTGTTTTCCCTGGACGGTAATGCATCACAGTGGGATGAAGATGTTTCCTGTGGCTTTCCAGTTGAGTAGGCGCTGATGTGGCTGTCATGAACATGAATCTTATTACCAAGGGTTAACTTAACCCTTAAATTACTTCCCTACACCCTGCACGTCTTCAGTCATGTTTAAAAAAAATTAGATCAGAGAAATGTCATGGTCAGAGGCTGATGTTCCAGCCTGAGACAGTTTACAGTCTTATCTTAATTTGCTTAATCAGTTGTGACAAATTGCCAGTGGTTTTATGGCAGTGGGCTGTCACTAGCTCTTCTGGATGTGTGACATTAGAGCAAGTGAGTAACAGCAGCATGCGGTATTTGAAAAGTTCTCTGGCAGAATGGCCAGAACACTTGATGTTCAACTCGCAGCTTAACCTCAGTTCAACAAGTTAAAATGAAGCTTCCTCTAACAGCCAATTCCCTGATGGAAGTCAGTTATCACAGAGCCTTCAGGCTGAGTCTGTGATTGCAAAATGACAGAGATTAAAGTTATACATGTATGGAGTTTTATCAAAGTCAGAGTACAGCAGTACGCTGATGCTTTACAACTTTCAATTCAATTCAATTCAATTTTATTTGTATAGCATCTAATCCAACAAAAGTTGTCTTTAGGCGCTTTCCTACGGTGGCCGAGAGCCGCCATTGCTGAAAATTAATGTGACGCTGCAAACAGAAACAAACGCTGCTGCAAATAAAATAAACGCTTAGCAAATAAAATAAATGCTGCAAACAAAATAAATGCTGCAAACAAAAAGAAACGCTGCTGAAAATAAAAGAAACGCTGCAAATATAAAGAAACCCTGCTGCAAATAAAATAAAAAAAACTATGCAAATAAAAAAAAACACAACGGAAGTGAATTACCGGGGACTATTTTTGCCGATGCACCGCTGTTGCACATTAAAAATTACACGCGACGTTGAACACTAACCTTTTCACTTATTTTTTCATTTGTTGTTCTTCTTATTCCTCGCTCTTCTTATTTCTTCCTTTTCACTTACGTCCTCTTCGTCTTCTTCTTCTCCTCTCACGTAAAAAAAACACTGGTGCATCAGCAAAAATAGTCCCCGGTAATTCACTTCCGTTGTAGCTTTTTTATTTGTGTCGTTTTTTTTTAATTTGCAGTGGTGTTTCTTTATATTTGCAGCGTTTCTTTTATTTGCAAAGCGTTTATTTTATTTGCAGAGGCGTTTCTTTTTATTTGCAGCGTTTCTTTAATTTTCAGCAATGGCGCGTCTCGGCCACTGTACTTTCCAGAGACCCAGAACATAAACCCCTGAGCAACTCTGGACTACATCACATACATTAATTAGTGTAGTTTCATTTCCAGGTCTTTGGCTGATTTAAGTTAATAAAAAGTTTGTAGGATGGGCCTTGTATCCGCTGGGGGAGTAGCCAGTGGTGTCACAACCTGTATGTGGAGTTAAAGGTAGGGTAAGCAATTTCTAAATGCATGTTTGAAATGAAACATACATGGCTCCCCCTTCTTTTTCAAACTTTGTCCCATTCAGCAAGTTTTTTTATGGTTTGGGTAGGGGAAAGGTCCCTCCAATCGCTGTATGAAGACACATTTATGTCTTTTGTTTATTTGTGGAATAGGCAGCTGGCGGAGCGAGAGGAGATATTGTCTGAATGTGGCAAACAGTGTTCTCTGCTAGAAGTTATATAGGATATCTTACCCTACCTTTTAAATATCAGTAAATGGTAGTCAGCCAGCGATTCGGTCATAACAAGGAAGGAAGAAGGGAGAGCTGTGCTGTTTTAGCACTTTAATGCCTGGTAATGTAATGAAAGAACTGCATCATTAGCAAATCTGTAATCCTCTGATACATTTCTGATAATGAACCTTAGTTAGGAGCCAGATATTTTTTTTTCCTTTCTTTTTTGTTAGCAGACCCCTGATGAGTTTAAAAGAAATGCTGCCACCCCCGGTAAACACCACAGTCATGCCCCTGCAGGTCTGTTACTAGGAAGCCGCTTCTGGCTCCAAGATGAATATTTATTTACGGAGATTTTGGAGGGAGTTGTCGTGTACCATCTGGTTGAACCACAGTTGAATTCTCAAGCTTCCTCTGAAAAATCCCCCACGGACTCTAGCAAATAGCAGAGAGATCCTGATATATGGACACTTGGCTATAAGCCAGTAGAAGGTGCCTGTTTTTCTTTTTTGGGCGGGTTCGAGTCAGAAATTCTTGAAACTGGTGAAACTAGGAGAGTTTTGTCTTTGTACCAACTGCTCTTTACTTTGACTTTCCCTTTCCCTTTCTTTCATCTAGATCAGGATGTAGTTTCAGGCATCTCAGTGTACCATTCTAGATTAGCTTATTTTTAGACGTGTAGAGGTGCTGAGAAAAGCATACCGTTGACTGAAACGTTCACATTCAACATTGATATGAAAAATATATATTTACATCTCATAAAGACATTTATGTATAACATTTTTTTTGCCTTTAAACCCTACTTTTACAGCTGTAATGAGATCAGTTTAACTCAAGGTGCAAAAATAAAACATCAATTGTGAGAAAATGTTAGAAATTAGTCTGCAAAAAAAAAAAAATAACAGCTTCAAATTTTGACCTTTTCCTCAATTTCTCATTGAGGATAGATTAAAATGATAGTGTTGGTTGGACAGTTTTGGATATTGCCTTTCCTCTGATTCCCTCTGAGTCTCCCCTGAGGTCCTCAGGGGGAACTTTAACAAACTGCAAAACTCACCAAAGCAGAAAGGTCTCTGACACAAATTCTCTCTGCAACTGAATCTCACATTTAGCTTGAAGTTACTGATCTTAAAAGGAAAAGGTGAACTCTTTGCATAGGCATCTTCATACAGACTCCAATAGTTAACACACAGAAACAATGTAATGCAAGACAAAGATTAATTAAAAAGGTTAATCGCTTCTGGTTCCAAGAAATGAGCAAAATCTGTCCAATAATGAAATAAACAAGTTTTATATTATCACTAGTATTTTATTTGTGGTTTGAAAACAGCATTCATCATTATGCGCAACCACACAAATAAGCGGTGAAAAGTTCATGAACAAAGTTATTATTATTCAGCACCAAAACATCCCCGGAGGCTGTTTCCGCTGCAAAGCATAGTGTGTTTATGACACAGTCATGATTAAGATGTTGGTCTATAACAGCAACTGGGGGGTGAAGAATTAAAGAGAGAGGGACTGAGGGAGGGGAAGCTGTGAAGAGAGACAGGCAATTTAAAATCAGTGTCTCTGATGGGATAAAGTCGAGCAGCGCCGTGCTGACCCGACACTGAGCCTGCTCTGATCTAAGAGGACTCTTCATCTTTCTCACACTGTAATTTTTTTTTCTTCAACATACTGCATTTCTACCAAATTCTAACATTGGCTGGAGAGGTTTTATGATGCGTTGCAATTTTTTTTTTTCACCAGTTTAATTATATATGTTAAAATATTATTGTAATTTAATGGATCTTGAATTATTTATTGTGCAATTTAAAAAAAAAACGCAGAGCAGTTGCCTGCTGCTTCGGCACAGAGCATTGTGACTGATGGTTGGGTCTGAACTCCACATGGAGCTTCAGGTCATCAGATAACAGTTTGAAAAAATAAATGAATATTGTTGCAGGAAAAAAAAAATATTAAAGAAAAATTAAAAGCGACTGTTGAATTGTGACGGACTGTTCTGATTTCTCAGAGAGCATCACCTATCACAAAATTACACATATTTCCCATGGTATAGGATATGCATTTGTAAAAATTATATTTGCGCATGTTAGATAAATAAAAAATCATAATAACACACCTAATGGAATACTGTAATCCAAGTCTATATAAACCCACTTAGTATTTTAAAATGACCAAAATATATTTCTAAGTTATTTAGCAGGATAAAAACGTAATAACTTATTATATCATTATTCAATCATACTACTACTCCGACAGGTTTTTAAAGGAAAAATGTTAAAAACTTTTGCCCTCATATTAAAAGAGACATTTTTCTGGAACATTTTATGTCCTTGCAATTATTTTCTGTGCGTATTTTATACATTGTTGACACAAAATGAAGGTGAGAGAGACAAAGTCATCTGTATACAGGGTAAACCAAAGAGAAATGTATGACAAAAACGTAATTAATGTAAATTTTTTCAATTAAAGATTTGTAACGAATCACTTTACTCTATTGGTGCTAGTACTGTACGTACGGGTCGGGGGGCCCGGCTGGTCTTAGACACAAGTAGGGGGGCTCCAAGGAAAAAAGGTTGGGAACCACTGTCTTAGACTGAATGACGTTATAGATACGAAGGGAAGCTCCACCTGCATCCACCTGAGTACAAAATAAGCTTCTCCTCTCTCTCTCTCCTCCCTTTTATGTTATAAAACAGATCTTCGCATTCTTATTTTTTGTTTCAAAATTGTATTTTTATATACACAATTTTAATACAGATTCCTTTTCTTCATGGTTTACCGTCATTGTCAGAAAACGCGGTCAAGAGTGGGCCACATAAAAACTATATTTTAGGATTTCTCTCCCAGCTTTAAAAGGAGAGAGAGCCTTGACTTGAACATTCATATTGTCCTCCGAGTACAGTCCTGAGGCTTCAATAGAGAGCCAGTGTTTTATATATTTTTTTTATTTGATAATGAAAAAGCAGCTTTGCGAGGTTCTGAACAGATTGGACCTCTTAGTAAATGGTCATTGTGTGACCTTTTCTGTATCTGTAAGGATGAACTGCACCTGTCCCATCTGTAATTGACCAGTGAGCGGCTGCAGCATGCTGTGGCCAGAATGTGGCCTTTCGTGTTAACAAAGGGCAAGAGGATTCAAAAAAAACCTTTTAGTCCCCAAGTATGATAAATGAACCAGCCTTTAACCCCGGGAAGCTGAACAGAGAGAGGAAACGGCTGGTTCTTCATCCATGAAGTGGAGTCTACATCATACGGTATGTCATCCTCTTGCAAGAGGCAGCGTGGACACTGGACACTCTGCCAGTCCATCGCAGGGCAGGAATAGCAGCAACCAAGAAGGTATTTCATCTTCTGTACAAGGCCTGAATGGAATGATATTGAAAAGAGCAGAATACATGTGTTATACTGAAGAGGCTGTTTTCATAAGTTTCATCAGATTCCTTCTGCTCTGCACCTACTCTGTCCTACAGCGTATCAGTGGTCCTCTTTGATGTTGTTGTTGGGGATTATAAAAGAAAAGAATTACACCTGCACCAAGGTACTGGTTCTTCAATAAAAAATAAAAAAAATAGAACATTTTTATATATATATATATATATATATATATATATATATATATATATATATATATATATATATATATATATATATATATATATATATATATATATATATATACAGTCGAATTGTAAAAAAAAATCAGGGGGGATGGTGGATTTTATCATATGGGGACAGATAATTTGTGCTGATTACAAATATTATAATATATTACAAATAATAGCACTGACCAAAACAACTGCAGAAATACAGCAGGAATGACATAGCAGCAGTTAAATGCAGCCTTCTGTAAGCTTTAAATATCCACTGGGCTTACATCAAATACATCAAAACACAACAATAAAAAACAGTTTTCTGAACTTATCAATATGATTCTGTCCTTCACAGGATAAGTAAAATTGATCACTGCAAAAACTCAAAATCTTAACAAGAATATTTGTCCTATTTCTAGTTAATCATCACTGGAAAAAACACCAATTTTCACCTGTTTCAAGTAGATTTTCACTTAAAATAAGTAGAAAAATCTGCCAGTGGAACAAGATTTTTTTGCTTGTAATAAGAAGATAAATCTGGTCCCACTGGCAGATTTTCCTACTTATTTCAAGTGAAAATTTACTTGAAACAGTTAAAAATTGTCAAATAAGTTATTTTTCTGGTGATGACTCTAAATGTTGAAATAGCAGTAAAACCACATTCATTGATGAAATGACATAAGGGATGGAAAGGGGCATGGCAGTTTTACAGGGGGATGATTTTGACCCTTTTTATTTCAGGGGGGGATGCCATCCCCCCTCATCCTCCCTCAACTCGAGTATTGTATATATAAAAAAGGGGATGGGGAAAAAAGAATGATTTTCGTGCAGCTTTTTAGAGGAAGCAACAGACAAGTTGAATTAAAAGCAGTGTGGGAGTGAAGAGGCGCAGTAAGGTCTGCCCTCCACAGCTTTGAGCTGCCATGCAAATGTAGACACAACAGCAATAACGGTAGAAATATGTTATTATCATAGAGCACACAGCACCTATCTGCAAGGGTCATGTTTGGGGACACAGCAGCAAAACAAGCAGCTGAGAGTCCATAGCATGTCACAAATGTCTCTCTCATTGAGGATTAACTTCAATCACCCAAAACAACCACCGAAGGAAATGCTGAGACCCCATGCAGTACGATGATCCTTTTCTCTTTTTTTTCTCCATTTCAACAAGACTCCTTTCCTTCGTGTTGCAGCAGCCAACAGACTGCATCTGGCTGTCGCCATTTTGTGTATTTATAAGTTCTGGAGGCATGCGAGCTCCAATAATGGCGTTTCAATTGGCAGCAGCCAACGGGTCCACATTTTGTCTATAAAAGTCGTAATGGGGAGCTGCCTGCCTATTTGGCAGCAGGAATGACCAATAACATTTTGTAAAACCTCATTTCTCTCCCTAATCAGAGACAGACTTTGTTTGTGGACCATTGGGTTTTCTTCAAGCTCTCTGAGTGAATAGTTGACTGAACAAGTGGCACCATTGGACAGCAGCAGGGGAGGGGAAAAGACTCAAAAGGCCAATGATTTGATTTGCCTCCAATTTGCCACTTGTTTTCTTCCTCCATGGCTTCTCAGCTCCTCTTTTATTTTATTTTATTTTGTTTTAACACGCACACACACGCACACACACACACACACACCCACTCACACTTTTGTGAGAGTGGCCATTATTTAGCTTCCAAACAAACCCAAATTTATTTCTCAATCAGTTTGTGCCCTTTATTGAAAAGCTATCAGTACTCTTTGTGCATTAAAGGAGAATATCCACAACAGAAAGAGAGCAATTATACATCATTATGGATGTTCATTTATTTGATTAGTCACCCTCTTAGTAAGGAGAGGAGATCCACAACACTATATGTAGGAGTAACAAACGAATCAAGCAATGAGCACATTCATAAAAGTTTGAGAGCTTTTCTGTCAGTGTTCCCTGCGACTCATCAAGCTGAGAATTAGAGATTCTCTCATTGCATAATTTGCAATTACTCAAACACTTTAAATACCTATTTCCATTGCAAGCAATGATAGAGACACCCAAACACCTATTTTGCATTTGTCCTCAACGCGTAGAGCTTGCTGTGGTTTCAGGCTGATGCTTTCCTAGTTATTATAGTAAATAACTCTGTTCTCAGGTCAAACTCAAGCACTTTTAAGCTCCTGTTCTCAAACTTCTATCAGAACTAAATACATGTTGTACTGGGTTGGTAGAGGGAGAGCAGAACTGACTTAATTAGGAACACTGGGTGATTAAAAAAATGGGAAAAAAATCAGAGATTAAAAAAAAAAGATTAAATAAATACATGTTGTCAAAAATATTATTTAAAAGGATGGCATATGATGAAAATATCTGGAATATTGTTTTCCTAAATAGCAAAAGGGTCATAAATCAAAGTAAATACATATCTTATGTTTTGAAGGATGTTTTGAAGGCGTCTGTTGTCATTACTGGAAAAACACTGTTTACCAGAAATTGTATCTGCCTGTAGTTTAAGATGGATAAGAAGCAATTCTGCAAAGTAATCAGACGAGATCTTACAGGAATGTTCCAAATTGAAGTCGGCCTTAGGTTTATCATTAGATGGTAAGGGATCGTTAGGGACAGAAATGACTTGAAATGAAGCAGCGTGAGTGAGAAGGGAATGTGTGTTTGGAGTAGAATGTAAATTAATTTCAGCACTTGGGGTGATAACGAATCTCAAAATCCTCATCATCCATTTTGACTTAACCCCTTCACTTACCAGCTTGTTCTTCGGCTTCTGCTCTCAAATTACCAGAGCACCCCTGTATCCCTCAATCTCAAAATAAACGGATGGGCAGAATGACAGATGACAGACAAAAAAAAGTAATTTTTAATAGTTTATTGCCTTGGGTATAAATCCACTTTCAAGGACACATGCACTTTCCTCCTTTTAGATCTATCGTCAGTAGTTTGACATTCTTTTCTCAACTTGTGCAGATGTTTTATAACAAGCTGGCAGTGACCAGAAACAGGTCCTTCTTATACGCTCTCTGTTCATTGAAAAAGTCAGAATTACCTAACACATATTTACACTGCTTACCATGAAATAATGGAGATTATTTTAAGTCCAGAATGTTTCTTTTAAGTTTAAAAGGCCTCACTTACCCCTTTTACACCAAGCTGGTTCCAGGGCTGGTTCTGGGCTAGAGCCAAACTGGTTTTACACAGCCTAAGCACCGGCTCCTGGCTCTCAAAACTGGTGCTACAGGAGAACCGAGTCTTTGCTGGGCCAGGTCTAGAACCAGGTTACGTTGGGGGCTACGTGCTTACGTCAACGGCTGGGGGCGGGGCTGGGGGCGTTGTTACTGAACCACCAAAGCAGAGTAAACACGGAAGAATGTCATTTTTAAACAAAGGAGCGTTGAAGACGGCTGTTAACTTAACAGACTGTTAAAATCTAACGTTAAAATGGATGTAAAGCAGAAGCAGCAATGGTCAACTTGCCAAGAAAGGCTTGAGAAGCCAGCAGCAACACTTGGGGTGCGTCCCAATACTCCCCCTCGCCCTAGGCTCTGCGTTGATGTACGCGGCGACGCACGCCGTACGCCGTAATTTCTTAACAGGCGTAGCTACAACGGATAGATTTCATCTATTAAACCAATATTTATCTTCCTAAATGATTTTTTTCATCCAGCGTAATTCTCAACAGAGCTGCAGGTTTCTCCTCCGGGAAGCCGGCTCTCAAGTCAAATTTCTTAACAGGCGTTATTTGGATAAACTGAGCCCAGGTTGGGGATCTTAAAGGTTACTTTTACGCCTGAAAAAAATATTAAAACTTAATAAAGTGCCATATTAACAGCGCTACAGCTGAAATTAAAACAGCTTTTGGCTCTCAGCTTCCTGATCAGGGTAGGGATGAAAACGAGGGGGAGTGGTGGTGACGTATACAGTAACGTGATGACGTGGCTCTCTGGCTAGCTGCTGGCAAGCACCAGCTTGTGTAAAAGCAAACGGTTCTCAACCGGTTCTTACTAG
Organism: Cololabis saira; assembly: GCF_033807715.1. NCBI lineage: Eukaryota > Metazoa > Chordata > Actinopteri > Beloniformes > Belonidae > Cololabis > Cololabis saira. The sequence goes on from NC_084600.1 coordinate 39,022,222, forward strand.
AACCGACCGCGAACCGGCTCTAGCACCAGCACTAGCACCAGCCCTGGAACCAGCTTGGTGTAAAAGGGGTAAATGAGAGTGATCCAATACCTTTTGACTTCTGTTGTCATTTTAAAGGTTGGTGCTGATTAATCCCTCAGCCAGACGGTTGGATGTGCTGGTACTTTGTGTAAAACAGACAGACGTGAACATCTTCATGTCATTGTTTTCTGTGTTTTATTTTCCCATGTGCATTCATTGAATATGTAATGCTTTCCATTGTAGTTTTATCCTTGGACTGTCACGATGCCTCCTTGGATTAAAAGACACCGACTACCACACACGGCATCATAGTCTTGGCGCTCAGTGATTATCATTAACTAGTGTATTTTGTTCCCTGGTCCATCTCACCTACAAATGTTTGACATTTTGTATATCAATATGGATGTACCGGTATTTGACTTCTTTATTCGTGTTAATTAAGCTGCTGGAGGCCTTGAATTTCTCTCGGGATCAATAAAGCCTCCATGTTGACATGACAAGCATATTTGTTGCTCATTTTTCGTCATACATTTTTCTAAAGATGATCATAAAAAGTGTGTAAATAACACCATCCTTATGTTTGAGAGCATAGACTTAATCTAAATAAACACATAATCCGTGTACTTGCTCTCATCAGTATAGCTCCATAGAGTAGAGATAAATCTGATGTAAGCAGCATTGCCAACACACTTACATGAGTACCATGTGCCACGCAGGAGGATTAGACGCGTCTATAGTAAAGTGAGATCATCATGCATTAGTTCCTCTGGAAAAGCTTTGATCGCTGCAGATGTTGACCTCCTTCAGTCCATTTTTACGTCACGTATACATGCAGTACCAACTGTGTAGTTCATGGCAGGACTTCTTGATAAAAAAAAACAAAAAAATCCCACACATTTATACATGAATGCACGGGTGCACACACACCTCTCATTCTGACTTGGTGTGTGTGTGTGTGTGTGTGTGTGTGTGTGTGTGTGTGTGTGTGTGTGTGTGTGTGTGTGTGTGTGTGTGTGAGCACTGTTCTCTTGCCAAGATGCTCTTGCTTTCAGCTCCACAGCACCTGGAGATGCTTGGCAAGCTTCTGGAGCATTCTGTTTTTATTTATATTTATTTTTTGTTCTCATTTTCTGGTGTCAAGTACTTTTTTTCACATTATTACATTTGTATGATTCATTTGTTGAAGGCAACACAAAAGCTGCAACTTGAATTTTGAATCGGAGCCGCTCTATTGATTGAGGTTCTTTGCCTGCAACTCCTGTCGTTCTTCTGAATGAATACCAGCTTTGGAGGTATAAAATGTCCAATTATTCAAATACTGTATATAGTTTCTTATAGAAAGCATTAATTTGCACTAATGTACAAATAAACACAGTAGATCTCTTTTTATGAAGGTGGGTAGGTGGAAAAGAAAAGAAACAGAAAATGATACAATTTAGTGAACTGAAAACAAGGATATATTGAAGAGATTTTTTTTTCAGCACTATTTTTAAAAACGCTAATCTTGCACAGAGGTTTTTCTATTTTCAGCCAACCGTGAGCTTACTGAATTTTACTGACATAATCCGTTCAGTTTTGAGGCCACTTATCTAAGTCTGTCACATCAAACAGGGAAGTGAAAAAAAATCTCAGGTAATCTGCAGAGAGGAAATGGAAAACCTGTCAGCCTTTTGTAGGGTGTGGCTTTTCATAATCAAGGTTCAGAAAGGAAAAAGTAAAATGAAAACAGAACTGTCAGTGGATGGGTAGGTTCTCTCCTGGGACTGGTGCTTCCATAGGCACCTAGTCTCTCCAGAAGATGTGTAACTTGTACACTTGTCCAGAAATTCTAAAATGTGGATGATTGTGACATGGCAGTGTATCATATAACTTTCACAAGCCATTACTGGAATGACCATGTAAAACCATGTATTTTATAGCATTTACACCTAACCATGTACTTTAACTGTACTTGTATCCCTTATTGTTTTGCACTGTAAGTTACAGTTACATCAAAATTTGTTTCAAAGTGTTTGTGCCTGTTTTTTTTTTTTTAATGCCACTCAAGCTCTGGAACAAGTGGTTATCTCTGACTTTGATTTACTGCATTCTAAGGCTGTAATCTCCGGGATTAGTGGCTCCACCAAAAGATTGATCCATTCTTTCATTTCATTTTATCAGGGGGAAAGTAACAAATTGTAAAGGGGGTGTTTTCAGAGCACATCTCTCACCGGTAACGTCTCTGTTTGGACCCCCCCCCCGTTTTTGCTATTTTGGATTAGCCCAACCCACTGACTACAGATGCATAGATTGTGAACTAAGACAGGGTCCGATTGTAAACTAAGACAGATAATACACCATCCATCCATCCATTATCTATACCCGCTTTATCCTTTTCAGAGTCACAGCTATTTTCAGGTGAGAGGCAGGGATTAAACCCTGGACAGGTCACCAGTCCATCGCAAGGCCACATATATACAAACAACCAGGCACACTCACACTCACACCTATGGGCAATTTCAGAGTCATCAATTAACCTAGCATGCATGTTTTTGGACAGTGGGAGGAAACCGGAGTACCCGGAGGAAACCCACGCAAGCACGGGGAGAACATGCAAACTCCTCACAGAAAGACCCTGCTGGGCCTGGGAGTCAAACCGGGGACCTTCTAGCTGTGAGACAACAGTGCTAACCACTAAGCCACCGTGCTGCCCTACAGATAATACACTTGATTCTTTATTATTATTAATATTATTCACTTTTTTCCCACATGGAATTTAATAGGCAGCAAGGAGACTCATTCTCTTTGCACCCCCACGCCTCTCTGTGAGCAGCAAGCAGCCCTCTTTGATGGCCAGCTACATTCCACAGCTCAGTGCCAACAAACCAACACACAAACATTATCCCATAAACCCAATAAGACAAAATAATACACTTTACATTAATCCATCCAAACCTAAATAACACAAACCAAAGTAATCACCAGTGTGCAAAATGATAATAAATGAATATGAATGAATTACCTAATTTCCCCTATAACCTCGCCCACCTTGGCCCCTTCCCCTTTTGGAGATGACAAATACCCTCTCTCACTGCGGAGCGCGCTTCCGCAATGACACGTGGCAGAGAGACAGACAGAGGAAGCATCAAGGTGTGTAAATGTACAAAAAAAAATGGTTTATGGATTAAAGGAAAAAAGGAAAGTAGTGGGGACCACACCCAAATTAACACACTTTAAAATTGTATCACCCCCAAGACAGTGACCCTACGGAAACAGAACAGGGGAGAAGTAGACATGTTCACTTTCTCACAGTACTCCTCACAGGAACACCATCCCTACACGCAAGGTACTCTCAGTTCAGACAGTTCTCAAACCGCTCCAGCGGACCTGATCGGACCACCTGGCAGCTGCTTTCAGAGCAGGAATGCCACCTCCATCTTCAAGAGGCTCTTGAAGACCCACCTTTTCTGTCTTCATGTTAAACAGATCCTACCCCACTCTTTTTGCATTTCTCTGGGAAATAGGGGAAGGTGGCTCAGTTGGTAGAGTATTCTCCCGTGAACCTGAAGGTCAGTGGGTCGAGCCTTAAGGCTGAGTTATGGTTCTGCGTCAAATCGACACTGTGCATATGGCGTGTGATACGCATCGACACGTACCACACGGCGTCACTGACGTGCACCTCCCAAAAATTGTAACTACGCGTCGAGGTGACGCAGACCAAACGCAGACGAGAGGGCTGGGATTGGTTCGCTTGGAAGCAACGCACTTCCGGTTTCCAGTTTGAAGCAGTCATGAACTTTCAGCGCTCTTTTCTTCGTGTATGTGTGATTTTTTTTTTGTTTTGTTTTTTTTGCACAATAGTTGTCCTTATCGCTTTGATTCACTGTGACCGGAAAAAGTCGGATAAACCATTCAGGAAAAGATCGCGAATTAGCGATCACGGGGGGTACTGCACCGCGGCGAAATGGACTGACGGAGAAGTCCGAATGGTTCACAACAGCGTCACAGCGATGGCGTAGGCACGGCGTCGTTTTGACGCAGAAGCATAACTCAGGCTTTAGTTCCTCCTCTGTCCACCAAAGCATCCTTGGGCAAGACACTGAACCCCCAGTTGCTCCAGGTTGTCAGGCCAGCGCCAACAACCGGTGTGTGAATGCGTGAATGTCTGTAGTGTGAGGCGCTTTGGGGCTGCAGGAGTACAGCTGGAAAGCGCAGTACAGGTGTAAGCCATTTACCAATCTTTACTTTTGATTGTGTTTTGCCCTTTTCCTTTTAGAAATTGCAGTTTTGGTATATTGCAAGTCTCCTCTACTTTTGTGCTCGATTGGGTTCCTCCTTTTGTAAATGGCTTTGAATAAAACCGTCTGCTGAATACAATGTGATGTAATATTTTTGCCTTGTTTAATTCCCATCAAACAAAACTGAAAATCCCAGTTTTTGCTGACTTTTGCTTTGGTGCCTCCTCTGTGGCTTTCAGCAATTTTCTCACCGTGGCCCTGTCTTTTGTCATTTGTTTCAGTTAGTGGGTAATGTGTGTGGTTGTCAAAAACGATTGGCTTAGGTGGCGTTAAGCTTGCACTCCAAAGCATGGTGGACAGTAAATTGTATTTTTCCACAGAGTTATTAGGCCATTATTATAGCGCTAGAAGTGAACAATGCCTTCTCGTCCTCACAGCCAGACAATTAGAATCATCATTAATCGCCACTATCAGCGCATCAATGGGGCAGAGGGGTTATAATGTAGTTTTAGACCACTTATGGGGTAATCAGTCAAGCCGATGGGTAACTAAACTGTCTGTCATTGTGCCAGAACTGAATAGCCGGTCAGTGGCTCAGTAGAGAGGACTGGAGTAGGAGTATGTGAGGGGAATTTTTATGTTAAGTTTTTTGCAGTAATGTTCATATCGGTCTGATCTCTTATCTTGAAATCATTTCCACAGAGGCTATGCAGAGCTGCATCATTTTCTCTGCACTTGTCAATGATCTACTATGGGGACCCTGTAGGTTGAAATAACAGTAAAATACATATAAGATGTATCCCAGGAAATTGCTGAGGTCATTTCCTATTCCAGTTTTGCCCTGGTTGAACATTTAGCAACTCAAATACTGATATTTTTGTAATGGAACATAAATAGCAATAAGTGGATCTGATCATGGAGGATGTTAAAACAGAGAGTATTTGCTTGGACCTTTGCCATCACAGCTTAAAAGATGACACATCACTGATGCGGTTGCACCTGCTGCCTACAAATGACCAAAATATTGATGCAGCTGGAAGTTTATGCAAATGCCCTGAAGAGTAACAATTAAATCTTGCAAATTAATGTCCACAAATGTTTCAAAAGTTTATAGTTACATATCTATGCTTTGTCACCCTGCGATTTCAATCTCTGAGAGATTCCAGATTTGTAGAAAAGAATCTGTGCATGTAGAGGAAAGACTTAAGCTCATTGTAAACATCTGTTTATAGATGCAAATACCAAGATTCCTTGTAAAACTCAGCTCTCAACCCTGACTCTGAAGCTATGAGTGCACATTTCCATCCAGTGTTTATACATCTAATTGACTGATGACAAGCCAAACAGTCCAATTGGAGGACTGGTAGTGTCATTGTCTTTAAAAGTCTTGCTGGTCCTGAAAGTGAAGACTTTTTTGATTCATACAGTGAAAACAAAATGTACCTCTTCAAATTTCTAAAAGCAAATGAAGCATCAAGTTACTTTAATTGTTGTCTATGTATATCATTTTAGGAACCATTTCACCTTCAGAACCTATTAGTTGGTCTTTTACAGGAAAGTTTGATTTGTGATCAAGTTTTTTTCATCCAGTCATTTTTAAAAATACAGATTTAATTCACACTAGTAACATCAGAGAAACTTGCAGTTAGTACTTCAGTGGTGAGGTTTAGAATTAGATATCTGCTTTATGCCTGTGATGTATTTCATTGAATGTCGAACCCTGATTTACAGTCATAAACTCTGGAATCACTTGTGAACATAAATTTACACTTTCAAAATCTTACTATCTCCACTTAGAGCAAACAGAGATGATTTTGTAGGAACCTCAGAGAAAAAATACCGTAGCTCACACCTACTTTATTGGTCAGTAACAGTTGTACAAGTGGAACAATCATGTCATTGCAGGCTCACCCAAAGACTCACCACTTGCTATCACTTAGTAACACCAAGCTCAATATGTTGGCTTTATCCATAATCATTTCTTTTTCTGCCATTTTTCAGATGACCCAAGAACAGTGCACTCATAGGAACAATGTCCAGAGTTCAGAGAAACCACAAGTGTACAAAGTGGGAATATACGGCTGGAGGAAACGCTGCCTTTATTTCTTCGTCTTGCTGCTGATGATCCTGATCCTGGTCAACTTGGCACTAACCATCTGGATCCTCAAAGTCATGAACTTCACCATTGTAAGTCACATTTTGTAGTTATATGGCTTTTGAAATGTTGGGTACAGCCCAACATGCATTTGCACACCATCAAATACCGCCGTACTGTCAAACCCCACGGTGTGTGCTTGGATAGGAATGTGTACTTGTGATTAAACCAAAGTTGTCATGAGCTTCATTATATGTAGAAACTTGACGTTGTGGGTAGGCTTCAGACAATGGTGTTTTTTATGAAGAGTAAACTTTCCTCTGTGTTTTCCCACATGACTGAAGAATAAGGCTGAAATTGTCCCTCTGTTCTGCTATCATGATGTTGAGGAGTTCTGGCAAAAGCCATAAAATTACAGTATTGGACTGAGAATGGGATGGATTTCAAAGTCTGTTTTTAAACTAAATATACAGCTGGCAAAGAATGTAGTTCAACTACAGCTTCAGTGCTACGTGAAGTCTTATGTAGTAATGTAGTAATTATATATTTCTTATGATTCCAAATGACATGAACATAATACAACTGTGGACATCTATGATTGACTATTTACATTTCCAGAGGTAATTACTCAGTTGGCACATCTGACCTTATCTTTCCTACTTTTGCTACTTTAGAATAAGTCATGTCACCGGCAATAGTTTTGTCATCCAGGTATTTACCAAATGTCATGAGCTGGGCCGAACTCGTGCTGTTTGGACCAGATTTATTTATTTATTTCATTTTATTTGGATCCCCATTAGCTGATGTAGTTTACATCAACTACTCTTCCTGGGGTCCGGATCAACAAAACAATAAAAATAATATGATAAAAATAAAAAAAATAAAAATACAGTTCAGAAATACACTAACAAACATCACAAAAAGATTTACATAGACAACATAAAGTCTATAAAAGTAACAACATTTAACAAATCAGAAAATGTAACAAACATCACAAAAAGATTTTCATAGACAACATACAGTCTACAAAAGTACCAGACATTAGCAAATCAGCTAATTTAGCAAATCATTTAGCAAGCAAATAGCAGCAAAGCATAGTCTTAACATTTAGTTTAGTTTAGTTTAGTTTATTTATTCAGCAATATAAGACAAATATGAACAAAAAATGAAAAACAATGAAATAACATGCAAGGAAAGGAAGAAGCCTGGTGGCTTATATAGAATCCTTTCCATATATGAATAAAACACAAAACAAAGCTACACAAGGGAGAGTAAAAAAAAAAAAAAAAAACACAAGAAAATGTAACTCAGATCAAATAATGAACATTACAAAGATGAAACAATAAGAAAGTTCTTTAAATGTTTTTTGAATATTGGCAAGAATGGTGATGATTTAAGAGATTTATTGAGTGAATTCCACAAGTGGGGGAAGATTGATGTTTCCATGTTCTACAAAACGGTAAATGAAAACATCCAATCAGATATAGTGACATGTGATTTTGTGGGGGATCATCACACATATACAGTGTCAAAAAACACACTCAGATACAGCAAGATCTGGTCTAAATGTCAAAAGCTGCCCTTAGAATGGTTTCAGAGGACAAAGTGTGGCGAAGTCCAGAAGTGGAGCAACATCCTAATGTCCGGTGGAAGTGTGACAGTTTCAGCAGCCATACTCACCCTGTCAGCAGCGTTAGTTCATGTCAAATATGAGCCAAATAAAATGGTATTTGGGTTGAAAAATGCTTTCTGGTTTGGTGTTAGTGTTTACCATCTGTTTGGAGTCAGTGGGGTCTATCACTGATGCCCTGAAACACATCTGCATAATGCTGTTTTGTCTTTTGCTTGCTGCAATTGGGATTAGTGTGTCAACATGTGTCTCAGTTTGCAATGGATTGCATTCAGGTTTTGTTGGCAGTGTAATCAAAAGCCTATTTTGGATACATGTGTATCCAATGAGACACTATGTTCATCTCTGAACAACAGTGAACACAGACTTCATGTCTCAAAACTCATCTTTACAACTTTGCTTATGAACTCACTGGTTTGAATCACATGAAAACAATCACTAAACAATTTCTTATCTCCACATGGGGTGCATTTAGTCTGAGTGAACAGATCTCAAGGATAAGACCTCAACGAATTTATCTGAATTGTGAAATTTCAAAGATGGATACACTGGCGCTTCCGCAGATCCTTTCTGGTCAACATGGTTTTGCTTTTATTTGTTGAGCTTTTGTTGCTTCGAACACATCTTTGACGTGTTGTTGTTCTACACACAGTACCCCTTTTTAAAATTTTATTTCAACATTCAGTCCATATCAACACTTGGAAGGAAAGACCTGAACCACTTATTTGTCATTTCTGCTAGTAGTACAAGCTATTATCTTTCACCTCTAAGTCTCAGACCGTGGTTTTCAGTCGGAAGAGGGGGGTGAAACGCCATTTCCAGGTTTGAGATGAGGTGTTGCCTCTATAGAAGCAGTTTAAATATCTGTGTCATTCAGAAAATAAGGAAGACTGGAACACGGTATCAACAGGTGGATCAGTGCAGTTCTGCAGTAATGTACACTATGTACCGGTCTGTACCATCCCACCCTCACCTATGATCAAAAGTGTAGGTAATGGCCAAAAAAGGAGAGGGTTGACGTGGTTTGGGATCTGGTTAGGATGACTCATAGTCTCTTCCCTAGGGAGGTGCTTTAGGTATGTAGTAGATCCCTGCGCGGGACTGTTTTCTTCATCCCGCTCCCGCTGAATTTCTGACCATTACCGCCCGCAACTGCAACGTGTGTATTACACTCCCGCCTGCTCCCGCAGTGTTTATATCCATTCCCGCCCGCTCCCGCAAAACTCTGAGAATTTATGCCTGCATAATAATAGAGAAGCATTGATGTTGTGTCTTCTCCCGTCCCGCAAGAGAAAGGTCCCAGAGAAATCTATCTGATTTAATGTTAACATGATCATTGAGGAGCTTGATGGATAATTGACAGTTCATAGACCACCTGACAGAAAGTTAGATGCAGATCATTTTCATCATCGCACAAGCTATTTCGCCTTTCACGCACGCATCAATTATGTGATTGAGGTTATAGCAACGAGAATAGGCTGAGTGGCTCAAATAACACTAATAAATAACATATAATAAACAAAGTTAACGAATTAAATTAATTAATTTAACAAATGAATCGCTTGGCCATTACATTACTGTGGAGGAAGATAATGCTGGTGACCGACTGCGGTCCCAATCCCACATCTCTCTTCCAAGATGCTCCACAGACACTAAACGCAGTTTCTGACTTGCCTTGTGTTAAGATTGGTTAGATGAGGACCCAAACGCAGGAGAGAGAGTAGGAGGCCGGAGGCAGGAGTTCTCAACAAAAAAAAAAACAATAACTAAAAGCGCTGCAGAGCAGGATTAACAAAAAACCAGGATCTTGAAGGACAAAAACTACGAGGAGACATGGAGGTAGAAACAGTACGGACCGACGGGGAACAAGGAAATGACAAGACCAGATATACACAGGGGATAACGAGACACGACGAGACACAGGTGCAGACAATCAGGGCCAATGGGACACAGGAGGAACAGAAGTGAAACTCACAAACTGGGGGGAAGCGTCAAACCCTGACACCTTGCTTTCTTGGTTTTGTAAAGACCTTGTTTTAGGTTCTTTTCCACCTCATTGATTTCCATCTTGTTGCTAGACTACATCCCGATCCTGCAGTATTTTTTTTTAGCCGCCCGTTCCCGCGAGATTTGCGTTGGGTCCCGGTGGGACCCAATCCCAATGCAGCCCTCTAGTATGTACCATTAGGCGGCGGCTCATGTGCATATGCAGGACCCGTTGGAGAGATTTGCACCTCTCATCTGGCTTGGGAACACCTCAGGGGAGCTAGAGGAGATGGACAGGGAGAGGGAGGTCTGGGCATCCTTGCTTGGCTGCTGATCCCATGAACTAAACTTCTGGATAAGGGCGAGGTAATGGATGGATGGACGTAAAATGCTAATATGGTAAAAACATGGAGAGCAGAACAGAAGAGATTTAGGTTTCTGTGCAGACTGTTGTATGTATTTATTTTCATGCCATGTCACCACAGGCTTAAAATGTTTCATAACCCCCCCAGTTTGACACATATGTCTATCCTTATAACAGCTGCCTTTTCAAGCTCCCTCCTTCCCACAATTTTCTTGATTTTTAGTTTTTCTTACTCTTCATATCTGTTTCACCAGGCTCAGTTCCAGACCTTGTCTCTGTTCTGAGCCATCCATTATGTCTGTGATGAGTCAGTAACAGATGCAGCAGAGTACAACACATACATACAGAACATACAAACACGCGCACATGGTTGTTGCTGTGAATAATACATGAGGTCTGCTTCACAGCAGGGCTTTAATACGAGATCTACATAAATCAGAGGAAAGTTTCTCCGATGCTGAGCCATATGTTCCAACTGAGAGCTGCAGTCAGGGTGTGTTATGATTTTAATGCGTCTGCTTGACAGATTTATTGAATAAGAAAAACATTTGAAATGTGGTGGATAATTTCTAAAGGGACAAAATTAAAGTCAGCAAACCAAGCAATGATGCACATATTTCTTTTTTCACCCACCCCCCCGAGTGTTGTCTTGGAGTGACGGTGGACAGTTCTATTGATCATTCACGCGTGTTATCAGATAAGACTATTGTGCTAAATGTTTGGACATGATGTTGATTTTTTTTTAATTTTGTTTATTTATTAATTTTATGTTACCTAATTGGTAAGCCTACCAATTTTGCAAACTTTGATGCACAAAGAGAATCAGGGATTGGTGACCAACTATGCCACAAAAAACAAACATAGATTCAGATTCTCCCTTAATCAGTTCCCTATTTTGGTCCTGTGGAGTTTGCCTGATATACTACAAGTAAATCAGATGCTGTCATCAAAGGAATGTCAGGAAAGAATTTCCTGTTTCATTTATTAAGTTGCCCTTAAACGAATAATACAATATTATTGCATTCAAAGCATTCAATGACAATTTAAAAGTTAGGAATTTTCAAACTGTTCGGCTTGCAGAAAATGTCTTTTGGCTGCCGTTGCATCTTACATCAGCATGAAAATAAGATTTATTATTGTCCTGTGCTCAGAAATCCATTATTTTTATATGCATATCTATATATTTATAATTATATTGGCTGAAGTTTATAACAAACTAAACACATCAACTGAGGCACGGAAGCAAAGAAAATTGAGGGAAAGAGTCCCTGGCCAGCGACATTGAACATTTCCACCTGGATGATCCAGGGTCAAACATTGAGAATTATATCTGTGAGGTTCAGGATTGTCTCTGAGATTTGCCTCAAGCATCCTCCAGAGAAAAGGTAAAGCTCCTCTGGAAAACCACAGCCGTGCGTTTATAAGATCCCTCCCACCTGAAACCAGAGACTACTATGAAGCACTCTCTCAGGCTTTGCGAGAAGAGTATTCTTCTTACACCGACTGGGCCTCAGCTGACTGCTTCTTCAATTGGTGGTGCCCCGTTTTGATTAAGTCATTTTGATAATTAAATTTGATAAAAAATCTATTTTATTAATTATTAAGGACTGTCTTTCGACAGTCATTAATAACTCTTGATAACTGAATAGCACCCCCTTTGTGTGGCACAACAAAATTGGTGCCCAGTGTGAGGCCTTTAATATACCAGCTTGTGTCAAATCTGTGTAAAATAATCCAATATTATTATTTTCTTTTTTCTTTTGATTTATTTATTTATTTATTTTTAATCTTATCTACCCTTTTGCCTAACTTCTCTGAAACATAAGGGTACATCAGAGGTGTTTTGGGTATTAGTATTAATGCACTTATTGCACTGTAAAAACGTTTTTGTAGTCTTAACTGACTAAAGCTACTCACAAGTGTGATATTATCACTCTACAAACAACCACATAAGACAGGTTTGTTATATTAACACCTGCAGTTTAGTGTTAGTGTGTAAGTCACAGGTTGAAGATACAGCTGTGCATTTGTAACAACAGGAGTTTAGAAATATCCTTAAGCTGTCCCTCTAGTGACATTATTTATTTCACTAGTATAATGTTTGTTTCAGACCTCTTCATGACAGGTGCCAGAGCATCTTCATCGCTGGCCTCTCCTCAGAGGAGATGAATAACTTCCGTAGGTATGAACGTAACACTGGTGATAGGATACAGGAGTTGATCTCTTTAATTATGAATTCTTCCAGAGAAGCATTCTTTTCAGATGTGCTTAGTTGTAAAACCCAGCTCCAGTCAGATAAGCTCAGCCGCGTTGAGCAACGCCATGAACGTTCATGAATGCTCCGTCAGCACTTAGGCTTCATGAGCAGTCGCTGGACCTCCTTGAACAGTCACTGGACTTCTGTAAAGGGTTCACTCGAACCTCCAAGACAATGGAGCAGCACTGGGTTGAGAACAAGCATGTGAACCACGGGTCACAGCTCGAGTCAGAAATTACAGTAGATCAACTCTCCGGTGTCCCGATCACCAACAAACATGTGCAGCAGTGTGATGAAAGTCGTGACCAATCTCACACCTACCCACGGCCAGCAGGGGGCCCGAGAGAGGATCCAGCAGTTAACCTGCTTATCCCGTCTGAGCCCAGAGAGACAGCCAGTAGCCCAAACGCTACTGACACAGTTCCAGACCTTATCACCTGGGATGAAATTCAAGTGCAGCCACCCAGATGCAAAATGAGGAAAGGGGAGCCAGACTTAAAGCGTGCCCCCCCGTTCACCCTCAGGCCCACTCAGCATGTTCAAGATGAAGTACTGAGTCCGAAATGCGGTCAGTCTCATAATCTGAAGGCCGTGAATCCAAATTTCTGGGAAGCTTTCCCTGCTGGACAAAAGCTTGTGTCAAGTGGTTTCAACCCCCACCTTTATCTACCTGTTCCGCAGCATACGAGAACTAATTATTCTTCTGGGCACAGGGACCGTTTGTATCAGGAATGTTCCAGTGAACCAGACGACCCTGGCCAGTCACATGGACAAGGCTTGCGTCTCCGCAACTAAAGGTTAAAAATACTTTGGAAAACAGTTTTTAATCGAAATTGGCATGTGTGCCCTAATTAGGAAATGTGCATTGATATTTTCCATGAATCTTCATTAAAAAGAAAAACAACAAAATTTAAATTAAAGCTGCAAGCAGCGATGAACGGGCCCTCGCGCGTGCAATTTTCACCAATAAAAGTCAAGGACTCAAAATCGAGTCCGATGACACCACCCACAAGTCTTTATGTCAAACCATTCAAAAGTTATGGCAGAAAATAGGCACTATCAAATATCGACCAATCAGAAGAAGGGGTGGGGCTAATTTGCACCAATTATGTTCAAGGACACAAAACAGAGTCCGATAACACCACCCACGACTCTTTATGTCAAACCATTCAAAAGTTATGGCAGAAAGTAGGAACTATCAAATATGGACCAATCAAATGAAGGGGGGGCACGCTTTTTGGCGTCTATCGTCACCACGGTAACGCTTTTGACTGAGAAAAGTAATGCCCATCGTCGCAGGATGGAGACGCACATTTTGATCTATAACACACCTGGGTGCACGTTACGATTCGGGCGAAGAAACGGCCGAAAAAATGGCATAAATTGCACCAAAATTACACGATTAATTCAAATCATTCGGTTTCGGCCATGGCACCAAGAGACTTTTCTTTAAGTTGCGACATGATACAGGTGTGTACTGATTTGCGTGCATGTACGTCAAACCGTATTGTGGGGCTTGAGGCACGAAGTTTTCTAGCGGGCGCTGTTGAGCCATTAGGCCACGCCCATTAATGCAAACCATTAAATATAAAAATTTTCGCCAGGCCTGGCTGGCGTGCAAAATTTGGTGACTTTTGGGGCACGTTTAGGTGGGCAAAAAGCCCCTCATTTCGTCAGAAGAAGGACAATAAAAATTCCTACAGATACAATAGGGCCTTCGCACTGTCAGTGCCCGGGCCCTAAAAATAAAGCTTCTTGTAAAGTTCAAAAGTGACTGCAAGTGTAACTCAACCTGCAGCCTTTTGTTAAAATCTTCAACTTGGAGCCCCTGGCCACATGTACCACCTTTAGTGTAGTAAAAAACAGTGATATGTTATTATAGTATGGTGCAATTTTCTGTAATGTCGATGCATATATTTGTCTGACTGGTAACTAGCCTTGCAGTTAAATGATAACCAAAAAAAAAAACCATAAAAACAGAAGCCATAATTGCTAACATTTCCTGCAGCAGGACAATTAGCTGGAAGATGCTTGGCACTTTGCTGTTCAGCAAAGATGGGTCATTGAGTGTGAAAGATGCATATACGCTCAGCCTCTTAGAGATATAAAAACACATTAGCGCCTTATCTGGGATACCTTAGGCACTTAAAGCTCAGTTGTTGCACTAGCAAATGATGTGTTACCCAGGTGTAGCCCAGTCTGGAGCTAACTTGGTTCATTATATGGGAAAGAAGAAGCCCAAATGTCACCAGCTGTCTTTGATGCAGGCTACAGCAAATGTTATTATGATACAGTATGTGTTGTGGAAGTCACTTCACAGACTATAAAGTCTAGGTTATAGTATGTGATGTGGAAGACACATCACACTGTACCTACACCTAATATAAACTGAAGTACAAATCCATAAAAATTAGTTCAGCAGATATGTCATTAATGCTCTCCTAGTGAATATACTTTAGGAGTTGGAGGTGAAGGAATAAAAATGGAAGCAGTGCAGGCAGGCACAAATGAAATATTTACCTTAACTGCAATTAAGGAGATGAGTGTGAATAATTGATGTGGCCATGAAGAGGGTATCAGGAAGATGACCATGTGGGGGAGGACGTGTTTAAAATGTTATAAGATTTCCTAGGATTCCTGGCAAAGTATAACCTCAAAGGTATCTCGAAACTGAAGAAAGAAACATGCATACATGTGCAAACATACTGTACATGTATGCATGTTTGCAACCTGTGACTGTTGCAGTCTTGGGGAATGCACATTTTGATTATTTAGAAACAGTGTCATCAACTTTTGTCATCAAACTCATTGGTTTGTTTTCACTTTATCTGAAGTCCATGTACATGATGAATGATGACAAATTCTCCACAAGCAAATCATAAAAGTTGGAGCACTTGGATCTAGTCCTTGACCACAATGCCAATAGTCATGGTAAGCTTTCTTCTGATATAAAGTTCAGTCTCTTTAAAGTTGGAGCTTACCTAATTATTCAATATCTTCTTGCATACTAAAGGTATTGCTCTTTTATGAGTTTCTTAACCTGACTCAAATTTCAAAAGGCTGTCTACGTAAGCCAGTGGAAGTGTGTAAAACTGTCAGAACAGTATCAAGAGTAACGTGCTGCGCCAAAACTCTGACATACATTTCAGAGTGAGTGAAATGTTGTGGCTTATCAGCTTACCAAACATTGTAGCCCAAGCAAATGTTGACCCTTAATGCCTGAAATTTGCTGTAACAAAAAGGCAGCATGTATTAGGAAAGCTTCCAGTCCAAGAGGCTTCCAAACTCCCGCCAGCGTGTAATCCACTGAAAACAAAAAAAATCCCTTTTGTGGAAAACGTGCAGCAGTGCATTAAATGATCTCATCTTTGTGCAGCTCCTGACTGATGAATACTTTCACACAATACTACATGGCGTTTTGTGTACCCAGGGGCAGTGTTCTCCTCTTGTATTGTGAGCTATGAAAATGTGTGTCAAGTCCAATTTGAGAGCACCAAGCTCAACAAAGTACTCCTTGAATATAGGCATTAGCACATAAACTGATGCAATTTGTAGGACATGGAAACAAGTGCTGATAATAAAAATGTATGTGCACTTGTACCCCAAAGAGAATATGGTTAGAAATAAAGTTTTTTTTAAAAAAGAGGAAAATGTTGCTGACAAAGAAACGTGCACAACTAAAGGCACTTATAGCATATCAGGGCTGTACAGTGCGACAGTTTTCATCGCATTTGCGAATAAAAATCATCCGGTGCGAAGAGAAATATGTTTCCACTCGCATTTGTGCGAGTGAGTTGCGCTGGGGTCATGTTAAAAAAAGTGTGAAAATCATTATGAATGTCTCTTGACCTACATCAGCCTTTCTCAACCGGGGTGTCGCGGCACCCTGGGGTATCGTCAAAAAAATTACCTATTCTGACATTTCATATATAAATACCGTATTTTCGCGACCATACGGCCGGGGCGCCGTGTGGAAAGGCTATTAATAATATTAATACATCCATGATCTGACCGCGCGTGGCGACCGCGCCTCGACACGCGGACCAAAATCTTACTCCGCTCAGAAGAAAGTAGTACCTTTTTGCGGTCCCGATCACGGGACTCTAGCGGGGTTTTGAGCTCTGAACTTTTAAGTCTGGTGTAGAGTTAAGCCTTACCTTATTAAATTAAACCTTTTTCGGGTCGTGAGTAGGATAAACACGGGGACAACTTCTGCTGAGTTTGAGAGTACTTTACTGTCCGCTCAACAGTGTAGGATTTTAGAACATCAACACAGCACCTAGTGCTGTATCACTCCGCCCAATCTAAAACAGACTAATCACTACAGATAAACTGACTAGTGTCATTATAGTCCCTGATTTACATCAGAATATAAAGAATATATTTATAAAATAATGAACCCTGAATTACCAAAATAAACTTCTTAACAAAAATAAATCTCCTCTTACACTTATAAGGTGAGCATGAATCAATCTTTTTTATGATGTAAAATTGTATGTATTTATTTACTTTTATTTATTTATTTAATTTTAGTGGTTAAATTTCTGGAAAAGAAAAAAGTCAGATCATACATGAGAGAAACTATTCAGTTTGTGGCTAAATATTTTTATTGTATGAAACTGAAGATGCATAATGCAAACCTGACATTTACTTTTAGTTGAGTTTGTGGAAAATGGTTGGCCTGGTTTTCTCTTTAAAACTTAAACAGTTATAAAGCATTACAAACTGTAACAATAGTGCAAACGCACAGTATTGTTTTGTATTTTGTGTCTTTCAAATAAAAGACCATTTTTTCCAGTCATATGTTCCTCATTCAAGGTTGTTAAAAAAATACTGCTATAATATCGTTATCGTGACCTCAGTATCGTGTATCGTACCGTAAGATTAGTGTATCGTTACACCCCTACTAACTGTCCACCCGGGTGTGCTAGTAAATTTTTATTTGTGCTACTAAAATTTTTAACTTGCTAGCACCAGTGCTACCATTCAAAAAAGTAAGCGTACAGCCCTGCATATACATGCATTTGTATTTCTGTAATGACTCGTTCAGGCAATGCCACTCTTGAATTGTAAATGTTTGTTCATTTCATAAACTTAAATTGGGAAAAAATGGCATAGCCACTGTAATGTTTTGTAGATTATTTTTTTAAGCTTTATATTCTGATGGTGCATTCAGCATCATCTTAAATGGGCAAATAGATCAATTCACTTTTGCTTCCCAGTCTCAATATTTCTCATTAAGTTGTCAAATGCAATGAATTTACTGCAGCTGCTCTTCCTTTAGTTCCTTAAAGCTGGTTTATTCAAATTTGGTGTCCCAGAGAGTTTCGAAAATTAAACTCGGTAAACAGGAATCAAATCAGCCACAAGCATTGATCACATTTACAATGATACTCTAGAGCAGTGGTCGTCATCCCTGATTCTTGAGAGCCACTGGCCTGCACAAGTTGGGGATGACCCTT
Source organism: Cololabis saira (assembly GCF_033807715.1). Classification (NCBI taxonomy): domain Eukaryota; kingdom Metazoa; phylum Chordata; class Actinopteri; order Beloniformes; family Belonidae; genus Cololabis; species Cololabis saira. The sequence goes on from NC_084600.1 coordinate 39,040,254, forward strand.
AATTAGAATCTGGTGTTTTGATGCTGGCAAACATCTAAAACATCCAGTATACTGGGTATTGAGGACCTGGAATAAAGACCACTGCTCTAGAGCCTAAACAGCTAAGCTTAAAACAGAGATAATGTTATTTGCTGTGATCATTATTTATCTGTTTGTTGCAAAAACGGCAAGTAAGGCGATACCTTTGATGGAGTATGAACAAGTCCAGAGTTTAATCTACCTCTATCCCTGAAAACTGGGAAAATTAGGCTCCTAGTAAAGTTCTTTCTTTCTTTAGATAATAACTAGAAATAACTCTTTTGCGAAAGTTTGATAAAATAACCTGAGACTACGTTTCTATATTTAATTACTTCCATGTAAGTGTACTAAAAGTTGTCTGAGAAGACAAATTAAATCTGGGTGTGAAACTGTGTTCTTGGAATGAGAAACTGAGCTACTAAACTGAACGGAGAAAGAAATTGCATAATGACAACCTGGGGAAAAAAGTAGAAAACAAATGAAGCTCTGCAGAACGTAGAGGTGAAACAGGCTGAAATTCATATTGAACTCCTTGTTTCACTGAGTCATGACTGTTCTTTTTGCATCTTGATTCCGCCTATCCGGAATAGTGCTGAACAGACAACAGTCTGAGCATAGATCTCCAGACTTTCCTCAGCCCAGCCTCGTCTAATTCTACAGGCTTTTAAGCCAACAAAAACGTGTAACTTTGATTCTTCCCTAAGTTGTCTTTTGATGCTTCAATGGGAGCATCAGCAAATCAAATTGTAGAGCTATAGCCAACCAACCGGTACATTGAGGCAGAACTATTTCAAACCACATTGCTTTGGTTGTTTTATGGTTCGACAAAGATGCATCAGAAACACACATACATGACTGTCTCAGAAAATTTTAATATTGTGATAAAGTCCTTTATTTTCTATAATGCAAAAAGGTCATATATTCTGGATTCATTACAAATCAACTGAAATATTGCAAGCCTTTTATTATTTTAATATTGCTGATCATGGCTTACACCTTAAGAAAACTCAAATATCCTATCTCAAAAAATTTGAATATTCTGGGAATCTTAATCTTAATCTGCAAGCGATAATCAGCAATATTAAAATAATGAAAGGCTTGCAATATTTCAGTTGATTTGTAATGAATCCAGAATGTGTGACATTTTTGTTTTTTTTTAATTGCATTACAGAAAATAAAGAACTTTATCACAATATTCTAATTTTCTGAGACAGTCCTGTAGTGTGTGTTGCTGCAGCCACCTACAGTTCGTTACTTCAGTTAAAGTTAATATTCACCTCTTTGATTTATGACTTCATTCTTTTGGTCACGTCTTGACCATCTGGGAGGGTTGATACTAAGACTGCTAAATGTCCACCTTTATTATTATTCTTACTTTACCTATACTGGTGATCAAAACCAGAAATAACAAATTCCTCCATTTGAGGCTGAAACCCTTTGAAGCTGAACAAGGTAAGCCAACCTTTTCAACTGAGGGTCATGGCCGGTAACTGGGAGCTGCTAACTCTCATCCTACCTTCTTCACACTGCTGCAAAATGCTCTGGTGCCTGTGTGGAAAAAATAATTACTTTTACCGGCTTGTTGCAAAAACTAACGCAGGTAACACTGACTTTTGTGAGTTGTCATATCAATGTATAAAAAGCAAGATATCTACCCTTGAACTGTGCACCGCTGTCATAGAAGAGGTAAGAAAAACATCCCTCATTCTACTACCCAAGAATTATTTTCTTTTTCTGTTTTTACTGACATAAACACTCAATCAGTCCCTTATTTACCGTTCTTAGGAAGGTGGGAATACAGTATATTTTTAAACCAAATATAGTAGTGTCCTTCAGGTGACCGTTTGACAAGTCATCTCTAATATATTTAGGGGTTTAGACTCTTAATATGTACAATACTTGCCTACATCATGGCTCATTCCTCATTTTGCTATGCATCTGCTACATCCAGAAAGCACAAATATGTTTCTCCACAGTATGTGTTTCCAAACTGACATGCTGTGTGTGGAATTATACATGGAAGTTTTCTTATCATGCTTTGGTCCAAACCTTGAAATATTCAACCTTGGCTGAGTTGACTGATTCATCTGCCATTTTAACATGAAAAGGCAGTATTTCATTGGAAATATTTCTGTCTAGTGAACACCATGGGACCTCTGACAATTACCCAATCAGAGGCACGGGGATTACTAATGCAGCTGGCCAGCTACTGCTGAATGTTCTCAAGCTGTGTGCTGCATGAAGACTTTATTTAATTGGGCCGGGTTTGCCTATTTTCAGCATTCCCGATGCATGGTTACTGAACACCAGATGTAGGAAGATGGTGAATTGTTTTTACTTTGCATTTAAAAGCTTTGTAAAGCAGGGATGTTGAGATGGTTACCCCTGTATGTAGATTTGAAATAAAGTTGTTAGCTTCTGGTGATCTCTCTGGTAATGTCAGCTTGAAGATAGAAATGTAGTGATCCAAGCGAACTAGATTTGATACTTGCATATTACTCACTACTCCTTGAGCCTCACACCTCCACTGGATCTGATATTGAATAATAGATCTGTTGATCTGTTGAAGATGTGAAGGGAACCAGGGTTTTTTGTGATATTGTGTATACCTATATAGACATTGCAAAGAAGAACATTTTTTAAGAAATATTTTTCATCTTTTTTTTTTTCAATATTTCTTTCACATTCAGCTTTCAGCAACAAAAGCGGTTTAATAAAGATCTGGACTATGATCAAAGTGTTGAATTTAGGCTTTTTTGGAGTTGTTTTCATTTAAAACAAGGGAATATTAGAACCTAAATAAAAAAAAAAAACATGTTGCAATATTCTGCAATGCATGTATACTGCTGATCAAAGGTCTCTGTATAGATATGGCCTAAAATAAGTTTTTACACAAGTAATGAAAATGGACAAAAAGAACCCAGTCAAAACAAAAAACTTGGTGTAAAAGCTGAGTTATGGTTCTGTGTCAAAACGACGCCGTGCCTACGACGCGTACCACACGCCGTCACTGACGCCGTTACTGACGTGCACCTCCCAAAAATTGTAACTACGCGCCGAGGCGACACAGACCAAACGCAGACCAATAGGGCTGTGATTGGTTCACTTGGTAGCAACGCATTTCCGGTTTGAAGCAGTCGTGAACTTTCAGCGCTCTTTTCTTCGGGTATGTGTGATTATTTTTGTTTTGTTTTTTTGTACAATAGTTGTCCTTATCTCTTTGATTCACTGTGACCGGAAAAAATCGGATGAACCATTCAGGAAAAGATCGCGAATTAGCGGTCACGGGGTGTTGCACCGCGGAGAAATGGAGTGACGGAGAAGTCCGAAGGGTTCACAACGGCGACAAGGCGACGGCGTGTGCACGGCGTCGTTTTGACACAGAACCATAACTCAGGCTTACGTCATAAACCTAATCTAGTTTGTTGAATCTATGATAGTGGTTGGGTTTCAACACGTGAATGGGTCTTTTCTTTTTTCCCTCCAAAAGAGACTTCTCTGCTTATGATTTTTGTTGTCCTGCATGATCAACAATCTCTGGAGATTCAGGTCATTGAGAAATGTCCTGACATTTTCCCTCGGAGTTCATGGGGTATAATTCAAAGTTCTTTGTTCCATCAGTAATGGCAAGCTTTCTTGTTCCTGATGAAGCATTTACCATGTGTGTGCCATGAAACACAGATACACCCAAAACATGCTGCAATGCCTGGTCTAGGAATAGATAACCCTTCAAAATGAACTGCTTATCCTAAAGGTTTCCAGACGGATGGCTGTCGCAGATGTCCATCCATCCATCCATTTTCTATACCCGCTTTATCCCTAGCAGGGTCTCGAGGGTCTCCTGGAGCCTATCCCAGCTAATTTCAGGCGAGAGTCAGGGGTTACACCCGGGACAGGTCGCCAGTCCATCGCAGGATGTCACAGATGTATAAGATTGAATCATTTTTGTCCGTTTATAAAGAGTAAACTATAATTTTCCAACAGTCCAGAGCAACGGATCATGTGGAAAAAAGGTGAAGGAGGGTACGCAAGCAGGTTGGAATGGATGAAGGAAATTGTCATGGGTTTATTTATTTGTTTATTTGATAAGGATCCCCATTAGTCTTCACCATGTGAAGACTATTCTTCCTGGGGTTCACACAAAGACATACAAAAGATTACAATAATCACAAATCAAAAAGGGTGAAAACATTCACCAGAATTCCTAAAATAATAAGTTAAAACAAAAACCAAAGAAAAGATTAAATAACCAACCAAAAACATCAACATCTTAAGTAACAATATTTGCTACTATCACCAGATCTGTATCCACTTATGAACAAAAATAGTTGCAACAATACATATACATAGGAACCATCCTAACATCCATTCAACTGCAGCTTTTCAACAATAGCTAATAGTTGCAGCTCTTTCAAATCAGCAGTTGCACTCCATATTACTATTCAATTTATAATATACTTACAATTTTTCAACATAATCACAACTTATACCTAGGACCGATCATAACTTCCTTCTGAACCACAGCCTTTCTTCAGTCTCCTTTTTAAAATTTGACGCCTTGATTATTGCAACTAGACATGATGGGTGATGTATAAATATCAGCAAGCATAAAAGGAAAGGTGCACAAGACGGTGGTGAGACCTGCAGGTTTTATGGTTTAGAGACCATTGCTCTGAGGAAAAAGGCAGGAGGCAGAGTTGGAAGTAGCAGAGTTTAAAATTTTCAGGTTCTCTTTGGGAATGACGATCTGATCAGGAATGAGGACATCAGACTGACAGCGCATGTTGGAGGTTTTAGAGAGGAAGTCAGAGAGGCCAGATTGAGATTGTTCGGACATGCACAGAGGAGGCATAGTGAATATATTGTAATGATGATGAGGTTAGAACTGCCAGGAGGGAGGCCTAGAGGAGATTTATGGATGTAGTGAAAGAGGACATGAAGTTAGTTGGTGTGAGAGAAAAGGATGGCAACCCCTGAGTGGAAAAGATGAAGAAACTACAATTTCCCACAAGTCTTATCTAGGTTCTTTCAATTTTTAATATGGTTCTTAGATGAACTGCAATGGCTATTTTGTAGAAAGTCCTGTCCCAGTCATTGATGTTTTAAAGTAACGTCACTCAAAGATGACATTTTTGGATTCACTTGCTAATTTATACATTACAAGCTGTTGGGTAAGATTTGTTTTTAAGGTCCTCAAAAATGGAGAAAAAAATAATAACTGGAGAAAAGGGCTTTCTTCAAGCACCAGAAGTTTGAATATTTGGAGAAGAAAACTGGGATATTACAATATAATTTGACGGTGAGCTCTGGAGCTTCAGTTAAGCTCCGTCATTATCTTATTTGTGATGGTAAAATTTGGGAAGAGGCCCTGTGAGGATACGTTGTATGTCTGCTGTTTCGTTTGTATGTGTATATTAGGGGTGCAACGTTGTCGACAAAAATCAATAATAAGAATAGTTGCACGCAAATTTAATTGTCTACTGTTGTCGGTGAGAAAATGAGCATAGTGAAGCATACTTCCTATACCTGCTGTACATTGCATATGTACTCAGCTGCTATTGTCCCCATGTGTGTTTTTTCATCAGAGTGAGGCATCTCCTCCCTTCCTATCTGTGCTGACTATCTTTCATGTCTTTCATTTATAATTAGCAAATCATTTAAACAACAAAATGTAAAAGCTAAGAGCTAAATGAGAGCCATTTATTAGTCATGAGATTCATAATCCGATTAGTCGGCTAGTCGTTTCAATAGTCGACTCAGGGCCGTTCCTGACCCATTTGGCGCCCTAGGCAAAATATTTGCTGGCGCCCCCCCACCCCGTTCCCGTCCTGTCCCGTCCACTACCACCCCCCACACACACACACACACACACACACACACACACACACACACACACACGGAATAGCAATTTCTTTAGGATGTATTAAATAATTAAATATATAATATGTAATAAATAAGTAATACAACAACTCAGTGCAGCAATTAAATAAAGAAACAAGTGCAAACACAAACAAAATTTCAAATAGTAAAATAGGTCAAGTAAAAGGTATTGCACACAAATAATAACAACTACTACCAATAATAACTATATACAAAATACCCTGTAAAAACCTCAATTTAGCCCACAACATCTTACAATAACAATTTTAACAACAATAACAACAGCATTATAGCCATTGACCGGCTAACATGTTAGCATCGCTCCCGTTTTCCCAACAATTATCTAGATTTTCAGCAGACAATCAGAAGTAAGGTTAACACTAAAACGTGAGGATTACTTAAATGCACATGATTGTCAAGGTCAGGGGCAGAGCAGGGGTCCCAGCCTAGGGGGGGAGAAGCATTCTAGATGGGCCCTTGAGGCCTAAACATCTCCGTTAAAACGTAATAGCTAAAAAAAATGCCACAGATCAGCCGCTCGACACACAACCACAGCACGCAGGGGACACGGTCAGAACCATCACATGAGGTTTCAGCACCATGGATTTACCAGTCATTATGTCAAACCTAATTGTAAGCCTAATGCAGACTTTAAGATATAAGTATCAAACTGGAGATAAAAATCTAATGACATCCAGTGATGTCTATGGAAGCTCATTTCCTCCAGTAAAAGAAAAAAATAAGATGAAATCTTAGCCTTAAAAATAAAAATATCATAATTTTGTCATAATTTTGACATAAAAAGTCATAATTTCAACTTTTTATCTCATAATTATGATTTTCTATCTCATAATTTCGACTTTCTATCTCATAATTTCGACTTTCTATCTCATAATTTCGACTTTCTATCTCATAAAATTTCTGACTTTCTATCTCATAATTATGACTTTCTATCTCATAATTATGACTTTCTATCTCATAATTATGACTTTCTATCTCATAATTATGACTTTCTATCTCATAATTTCGACTTTCTATCTCATAATTTCGGCTTTCTATCTCATAATTTCGACTTTCTATCTCATCAAATTTTTTTTTACTTTTAAGGCTAAGTTTTCATCTTAGCCATAGATGTCGGATTGGCTGAGTAGATCAATTCAGACACGTGTGTTCAACCTACACGACAACAGTTTACAATGTGCAACGACATGTATTTAACACAATCAGACAGGGTGGTCAGCGTCATGACAATGTTATCAGAAATAATTAATAATATGACAGCTTACCAATGATGGTTTCATCCAGGGGTGGGCAGAAAACCCCAACAAAATATATTTCCATCCACATCAAAACATATTTCCTGCTTTAAGGCTCCTTCTGATGCGACAACTGGCTAAAGGTTGATTTATGGTTCTGCGTTACAACGACGCAGAGCTACGGCGTAGTGGGTGGGGGAGGGGGCGCCGCACGCGAGTGAGTTGAGGTGAGGGACCGCAGCAAAATGAATTGTGGCTGCCAGAGAGGCAGAAGGATGCAGCCAGGCAGAAATGAAAATTAGAAAAACGATTCCCTTATTATTTAAAGACTTTTGGCTATATATGTACTGTTGTTGTTTTTTAGTGTATTCATTTCTAATTTAAAAAAAAAATAAATAAAAAAAATAAAAAAACAGCTGGTTGCATGGCGCCCCCTGGCATGCTGGCGCCCCTAGCATTTGCCTAACCTGCCCTATGGGCGGCACGGCCCTGAGTCGACTTATCGACTACCAGAATAGTTGTTAGTTGCAGCCCTCGTGTCTATATTGTTTCAGAAATCTACAACTCGTACAACCACATATTGAACCTCTATTTAGTAAACTCAGAATTTTTGCAGTAGAGCATGGTGCGCAACGGATACAGATCAATATTTTCCCTCAAACCTAGTACCATCATATTGTCTCTGTTTATAAAGAATGTCGTTAACAATAGTTGGCATTTTTGAACACTCTTTGCTTTGCACCTTGTTTCCTGGTATTTATGAAAGCAACAAAAACAAGATTTAAACTCACTGTTTTGAGGATTATCCATAAACATCAGTATGTGATATTGAAACATCCCACTATGTTAATTTGGAAGGTGTAAGCCCCGCTTTTACATTCTCTTTAATACAGCTATTGCAAATGCTGCTTTATGCAACACATCACAGGACATTCATGAATACTAATTGTAAAACATTAAACTTGGTCATCTCCTGCTGCTTCCAGTCTCCTTCATGTTGGGCAGTTTTTTCTTCTCTTTAAAGGGGATCTATTATGGCATCTAATACATATTTTAAACAGGCCTTGAATGTCTTAAAAACAAGCTTTTGATTGTGTTTGCTAAATAAATTAGAAATTCAGCCTCTGAGCCATGTCTTTATCTTCCCATTCTCTAACCTCATTATCTATGAGGGATTCTGAGTGGGCGGGGCTATGATAATGAGGCACTGTGCTGATTGGCTGCCTGAATGACGCGATACACCGCTATGAAAAAATGGCGGAAGCTCCGGCCAGCGGAGCTTTTGTTGTTGTTATTCCGGCCAGAGTTAGTTGTGGGCGTGGTTTCACGCATCGGAGGCCAACCGATGCAAATTGCATTTTGGTTACGTAACGAAAGGGAGCAGAATCTGAACGGCTCGTAGATCCACATCACACTGGACGGCTTATCCGGGCGCCTGTACAGGCGCTGCAGAATTTGGTTACTTTCCTCCTTCTCTGAGTTGGCAGGCTGAGGGGAGACCACTTTATATGTTAAAGCAAAAAAAAAACGTGTTTTTCATAATAGGTCCCCTTTAAAAAAAAAAAAATCTCTTCAAATTACAAAGTATTTTAGTAAAACTTGGGGTCGTTGCACCTTCAAATCCGTTTTTGCTCTGGTGATTGATGACAATCCAAAGAGACTGTCTCCTCCATGGACCACTGCTAATTGTTTTTTGTGTACATTCTTTTATCAAAATAATTATCTAATCTAATTATATTCTTCATGTTCAACACAGACATGAATTAGCATCTATCAATCCATCCATCTATCTTCGTCCACTTATCCGAGGTCGGGTCGCAGGGGCAGTAGCCTAAACAAGAAAGCCTAGATTTCTCTCTTCCTGACCACTTCGTTCAGCTTCTCTTGTGGTATTCCCAGGCCAGCAGAAAGACTTGGCCCTCCAGCATGTCTTGGGTCTTCCCTGGGGTCTCCTCTCAGTGGGACGTGCCCGGAAGACTTCACCAGGGAGGCGTCCAGGGGACGTCCTCATCAGATGCCCAAGCCAAATCATCTGGCTTCTCTCGAAGCGGAGCAGTGGTCACAATATTTGGATGGTCATCCTAATCCTGCTGAAAGAACCCCTGAAAGAACCAGTTCTTGCATCTAGAGTAGCAATTCCAGGCTCTGAACCAACACTGGAACAGCTTTGGTTAAAAAAGGCCCAACAGAGACAAGCAACCATCTAGATCAGGGGTCGGCAACCCGCGGCTCTAGAGCCGCATGCGGCTCTTTAGCGCCGCCCTAGTGGCTCCTGGAGCTTTTTCAATAATTTTTCACTTTTTTTCCTTTTTTTCCCCTTTTGCTTCTTTTTTTTCCTTCCTTTTTTTCTCTTTCTTTCTCTTTCTTTTCTCTTTTTTTCTCTTTTTTTTCCTTTTTTTCTTTCTTTTCTTGTTTTTTTTTTGCTTTTTTCTTCTTTTTTTCCTTTTTTTCCCTTTTTTCTTCTTTTTTTCTTCCTTTTTTTCTCTTTCTTTGTCTTTATTTTCTCTTTTTTTCTCTTTTTTCGCTTTTTTTCCTTTTTTTTCTTGTTTTTTTTTTCTTTTTTCTTTCTTTCCTTTTTTCCACCTTTTTTTCTTCATTTTTCCTTTCCTTTTTAATCTCGACATTTCAACTTTTTTCTCAACATTTCGACTTTTTTCTCGACATTTCCACTTTTTTCTCAACATTTGAACTTTTTTCTCGAGATTGTACTTCAACATTAATCTCAACATTTTGACTTTTTTCTCTAAATTTTGCCTTTTTTCTCCACATTTTGACTTTTTTTCGACATTTCTCCTTTCACCATTTGTCTTCATTCTAAGGCTTTAATTTTTTACGGCTCCAGACATATTCGTTTTTTGTGTTTTTGGTCCAATATGGCTCTTTCAACATTTTGGGTTGCAGACCCCTGATCTAGATAGATATACATATTCAATTTAGAGTCCCCAGTTAACTAAACATGCAAATTTGTTGGACTGGGAGGAAGCTTGAGAATTTGGAGAGACCCCACTGGAGCATGAAGATCTTTAACTGTGAACCGTGAAAACCGAACATAAGCACCGTGAGAAGACCAACTGGTTCAAAATAACCTTTATTTGTTATGCTTCCAACTCTCATCTTTTCCAAGATCCCAACATTAAGTTTGAAAGCATAACCGCAGCTAAGGCTGTAAATGAGAAATGGATGAGGCAAAGCACCTGGTTTAAAGCCTCTTTAAGCCTCATGCATGGCATTTGGCTCATCATGTTGGTCTCTGCGGGGACTGGGAATGATGCTGGAAACCTGTTTGGACAATATAATTAATCTTTATTTAAGAAATTGTTTTCCGAAGAGCTACATGTACACAGATCATAAGGAGTGAATCTAGTTACGGGCACAGTCATGATGAGAAACGCAAGTCGAATTCTGTAGGCTGCATGGGTTTATTTCTGATGCAGATTGAATATACTGTCTATATAAACAGTTTGTGTTCTGGTGTATTTTTGGCTTCATTTTCAGTTCAAATATTGATACAACATTCCCAAAAGTTGCTGAAAAATGTAAAACCCTGCTGTTAGTATAACTTATTCTTCAAATGAGCTCAGAACTGATAACACTTATTTGGCCAAATAATGTTAAATATGCCAGGAACACTATTTAGTTGGGTTTCATGGTAAGGGAAAAAGTGCTTGCCTTCAGATTTAATCATTTACAAGGTTTGCTCTCAAGGAAAGATCTTTGGACAAAACTGGTCAGAGGCAATTATCAATTTCAGCCAAATTAGTTCTGTTTCTAATTTTTTTGACCAGTGTTTACATACTGAGGTGTTCTCACAAGAAGTGTGATGTTTATTCCCAGGTAGCAGACCTTTGTCACTTATAGCTCAGTCTTGGCGCTGTCAAGTGTTATGAGGCCTAAATGTCAAGAGATGGGCCTAATTTGGGTTGTAGCATGTATTGTATGGGAGAAATGTGGCGCAAATGTCAAAGGCTGGGGTTGACATTTGTTGCGGCAACTGCTATGAGGGCCAGATGTGGTCCAAAGACAATGGGGGACACAAAGTGTGGGCCAACGAAATCCACAGATGAGGGCTATGTTTGGGGGATATGGTGTGGTTATTAAGGAAGTACACAACATTTTAATAAAAAAGGAACAAAATGTTCAGACATCAAATAAATAAAAGTAAAAAAATCCAAAGTCACATAGCTTTCTAGAAATTTCCCCTGAATTGTCAATAACTGAATATTAATTATTTAAGTAAATAACATTAAATAAATTGATTTTCAAGAAAATCTAACTTGGACATTTCAAACCCAGATTTAAGCAAATTCTGCTGAGAGCATTTGTGTCTGCCTTTCAGCGTCACATAAAATATGTAAAAGACAGAAGACACGGTTGTCACATTCGAGTTACAGGTAAAGTTTGGAGTCCTGAAGTAAAAAGTGGATGAGGAAGAATCTGATGAAAATGCTAAAACAAGAACATAACTAATGCAAAATTGATATATGCATGCAATTTGGACACACCTGGTGGGCCTGTCCGTAGTTTTTGCTTCCTACTGTAGATTAGTTAAAAGAATCAATTTCTAGGAATAAAAGTGTATACACGTGTTTCAAAATGAAACTCAAAAACTGCTTTGGTAGAATTGAAAGACAGTAAATTAGAGAAAGGGAGACCTATACCAAGATAAAACATTTTAAAGTGAATTCTGTTCATTAGTTCATTTAGATAACCTAATTTAAAACATTTCAGTAATTCATTGCACTCTTTTGCACTTGTAGGCAGATGCTAACTTTGTTACAGAAAAACACTAACAGAGCAGACAGGGGAGGCTTGCCTGATCTGGTGGTGCAACTGTTGGCCTTTTAGCTGTCCCTATGATCATCCTGAATATTGCCCAGGTAACTTCAGTATTGATTGGTGTGTGACTTCTTTTTGAGTAGCCTACTGTCAGGTAGGCCTGTGTTGAAAAGATTGATTTTCCGATTCTAAATCGATTCTCATATTAATTCCTAAAAATCGATTTACTGTATATGTCTAAAGTTATATTTTTTTTTTATTTTTTATTTTTTCTCATCATTACTGTACATTACAACTTTTGGTATTTTTTTGTTTATGCCCAAAAAAGGAATGTTTTGTTGGACACAAGCATAACTAGTGCCATGTTTTTGCCTTTAAATATGTTTAAAGGTATGAAAGCATTAAAGTTTTCAGTTATAATTGCATAAATTGTCTATATTTATTTGCTTTATATACCATCTTGGGGTTACATTTGCATAAAATGCTAAAAAACGAATTCTCATAAATGGGAAAAAAATCTAACTGATTTCATAGGGCCTCTGTTTGCTGCCCTGGATCTGTTTAATAATTCTTACTCACACAATGTTTCTGAAAGCAGTTCTATCAGCATTCTGGGAGGTGATTGGTCCTTACAGCCATCAATTCCTGCCAATACTTGCTGTTGAATCTCAATATAATACAAATATTCATATGTTGCATAACTACACAGTCATATAATTCATGCAACAGCTGAAAAAACAGTTTTAATAACACTAACCCAAATCGATATCCGAATCGAATTGGATCGAATCAAAGCGTGATAAACGATTCTGAATCTTAAGAATTGGAATTGAATCGATTTTTGACACTTGAATCAATCCCCAGCCCAACTCTCAGACCAACTGAACACCTGTTGGCATCGAGTGTGAGGAGCCTCTGAACCCTCACTCATCTAGGATAAACTGGACAGCAGCCCTTGCTGAAAGGCGTGAAAGGGCCTTGGACTCGAACCATTACTTATCGTTTTTGTGATGAGCCGTGCTTTGATAAAAAGGTACAAGCACTGGAACGGTGTTTGTTGTACCAGCAGTGAGCCCAGAAGATGACCTCAGAGCCGCTGAGATATTTACATCCTCCTGTAATCTGAGAGAGGAACGTCAGCCATATTTATAGCTGAGAGAAAGCCACCCATCCACCCATCAACACACACACACACACACACACACACACACACACACACGAAGAGAGATAGTGAGTACCGAGCTAAATTCAGCCTGTCATATAAAGGGCCGTGGTGCTTGTTGAGCTGGTTTATGAGTTGGAGTGATTCGGGCCGGTGCAGTCTACTGGCAGCTGGAGAGTCTTCAGTCAACTTTAAAAGACTGTTGTTTCCCACTAACCTCTAGATGAGACTCTTTAAACAAATTACTATTGATTCATTTAGGCTTCACTTTTTTTTCCTCAATTTTTATGATTTAAGATTTGTATAATCTTTTTAAAAAATGTAGTAGTTTTTTTTCTCCTCTTCTGCCCACAGCTGTGCCTCCTCGTCTAAATATTTCAATGCATAATTCACATCTTTTTGAATATGTCTGAGGCATTTAGTTCAACATAGCTAACATGTACCTCACCTCCTATTACATTATTCTGGGTCACATTTTTAGATCGTTTGACAAGGAACTGTCATTGTAATTTCTTACTTATACTTTTTTTTCTCAATATTTGCACTATTTTGTCTTGTACACATGGGGGGAAATGCAAGAAAAATGTACATAAATGAGTATGTATTATTTTACTCCTGAGATTGTTTGCTGTATACGCTGTAAATAAGAACTGGACAAACTCTTCTATAATATCACTCACGAGCTTCCAAGAGTGGTTTTGAAGCTTCATTGTGAGGGCTTTTCCATCCTCACCCAGCTTCATCCATCCATCCATCCATTTTCTATACCTGCTTTATCCTTTGCAGGGTCACGGGGGTCTGCTGGAGCCTATCCCAGATCATTTCACGCGAGAGCCAGGGGTTCCCCCTGGACAGACATAGATAAACAGACAACCAGTCACACTCACACTCACACCTACGGGCAATTTAGAATCATCAATTAACCTACTATGCATGTTTTTGGACTGTGGGAGGAAGCCGGAGTACCCGGAGGGAACTCACGCAAACACTGGGAAAACATGCAAACTCCACACAGAAAGGGAGTCGAACCGGGAACCATCTTGCTGTGACGCAACAGTGCTAACCACCAAGCCACCGTGCTGTCCAGCTTCATCCAGTTCATGGTTAATCCAAATTTGGGCAAATGGGAGGACCAAAAAAGCCTGGCAGGTGGTTGAAACAATCCCTCCTTTAACTTTGTCACGTTGGAATAAAATACAAGCCATGATATGAAGCTGTTTTGTCTTTGCAGATAGCAGCCTGTCATCTTTGGGTCTGCAGTAGATTGTCGGTATTGCTGACAGGAAAAAAGAGCAGTAATTTTTTTTCATCTGATCGCAGTCTTCCCTCCTCTGAGCAACTTTGATAAGCCTCTTTGTGGGTTTCACTCTTGGAAAAAAGTGAGAAGGGGCAGCAGTTTCTGCATATTTTTTCATCATTTGCCAGCCTGAAATCAGTAGCTTGTGATTTTATATATATATATATATATATATATATATATATATATATATATATATATATATATATATATATATATATATATATATATATATATATATATATATAAATAATTGAAAGCTTTTTGTGTACTTTATCCTCTGGCAAGAGCATCCTGATCCCAAATCTTTCTGAAAGTGAAAATGAGATCACTCACTGGACAAGAGGATTAGCAGCTGAATTAGCACTTCCTGTTGGCCTTTGAGAGCTTTAGAATGAGTCAGCGTACAACTTCACTTGCTGGTCTTTACTTTTAACTGACTTGAGACTTAAAGTAAATCTATACAAACCAAATGCTTTTAACTTGAGGCAGATTTAATCAGAAAATAAGAAAATATTGGTTTCACTTAAATCCCTTTTTTTTTTTTTGCTGCCTTTTTTTTTCTATTTATTTTTTAAACTTAATCAAATGATTGTGAAATCCGAAAACCTAAACAAACTGACAATGAAATGAAATAATGAAAAAAAGCCTAAATGAGTCATAATAAAGGACGTACAAGGGAGTAGAAACACAAAGTATAATCCAATTTCGGGAAAACAAAGTTATTACGGTTTAGAAAAATAATAAAAAAACATGTTGTTCAAAAAATAAGTAATCAAACCATGTTTTCCACAAAGTTAATATTTCAGGCAGGTGATTGTAATTATCTGTTTCAAAAGGTATATCAGTAAACGGTTGAGTCTTTGCAAAGACTGGAAGAAGATCCACTTTTCAATAAATGTGGGAGAAAATCATTAAAATGATTAAAAGGAAGTTTTCTTATTTTGGTTTGGATCGATGGAGTGGTAGCCTAAAGCCCCGTTGACATGTAGCAAAAACGTTGGTGTTTTCATGCGTTTTGGCCATTCGTTTACACAAAAACGAAGCTCAAAGTCACCAAAAACAATTATTCCTGAAAACTCCGGCCAAAGTGGAGATTTGCAAAAAACTCAATTTTCACGTTTGCTTGTAAACAGAGGGAAACGGACATTTAGGCTTCAGAACGTCACATTATGCGACAGAAACGTCACCAGCGTCATGTGTGCGACCTGTGTTTACAATTTGTTTGGCCATGTGTGATTTGTTGATGTTTTTCTCCAGGATTCCGATTGACTAACTTTATGCTTCTCGTTACACTGCCACCTGTAGGTTTGGCTGCTCATGGCACCGTAACAGCGTATTCATGCGGGTTCGTGTAAAGGATGGTATTTTGCAAAACGTAGAGGGGGGAAATATCCATCCATCCATCCATCGTCCGCCGCTTATCCGTTCCGGGGTCCTGGGGGCAGCAGCCTCAGCAGGGATGCTCAGACTTCCTTCACCCCAGACACTTCCTCCAGCTCTTCCGGGGGGAGTCCGAGGCGTTCCCAGGCCAGCCGAGAGACATAGTCTCTCCAGCGTGTCCTGGGTCTTCCCCGGGGTCTCCTCTGATGTGACATGCCTGGAACACCTCCCTCTCAATGTGAAGGAGCAGCGGCTCGACTCCGAGCTCCTCCCGGGTGACCGAACTCCTCACCCTATCTCTAAGGGAGCGTCCAGCCGCCCTGCGGAGGAAACTCATCTGGGCCGCTTGGATCCGCGATCTCGTCCTTTCGGTCACTACCCAAAATTCATGACCATAGGTGAGGGTAGGTGCGTAGATTGACCGGTAAATCAAGAGCTTCGCTTCGGGGAAATATCCGTTTTTGTAAATACCCGGCTATGCATAAACGTGGCCTAAGTAGACAGGCACGTCTTTTTCTCCAGCCAACGCCTTCAGCTCTTCTGGGGGGATACTGAGGTATTCCCAGACAAGCTGAGACATACCATATCTCCAGCCTGCCCTGGGTATACCTCAGGGACTTCTTCCAAACCACCTCAACTTCCTTCTCTCAATGTGGAGGGTCAGTGGCTCTAACAAAGTCACTGCCGAATGACGGAACATATCATTGTCTCTGTTTCTAAGGGAGACTCTAGCCACCCTAAGAAGGAAACTCTTTTCAGATGTCTTTTCACTAACCATAGTTTGTGACCAAGTTCAATATAGGAACATAGATTTATTGGTATAGAGAGAGCCCTGCCTTTTGGATCAGATCTCTCTTCACCACAACAAACCACTACGGTCCACATTACTTAAGATGATACCCATGATGACCATGTCAATCCCCAACTCCTTTCCTCCCCTATTGTTGAAAAGGATACCAAGAAATGTGAACTCTTCTACTTTAGGTATCCCCTCAAGTGTGATCCTAACTAATGACAAAAATAAATTCTCTTCAGGGAACGTCTTAAAGACAGGATCTCTGATGGTAGGGGTTTTTATCAGTGCCCTTGATAAAGATTGTTTAAACTTCTGTAATTGCAAGGTACCTTGAGATTTTAGCATTAGAGATTTAACATATGCTTCCTTCAAAACCACTTCCTCAAAAGGGACATTTTTTCCATTTTTCAAAAACAAATTCAGCACACACAAAGGGATGGCATACTGTATTGGTGTCACACTGGGCTGTCTGCAGTCATAACCTTAAAAAATACATTTGCCAAAATAATGTGTCCCAACATGTGTTGTATCTTATATAGCTCTGAAATACAAATTAAGATGTATATCTACAAACAAAATGGAGTTGATATGGGGGGAGAGAAATAAATAAAAGAAATAAAAGTCAAAGTAAAATGTAAGAATGCTTAACCATTTTCCATATCATTCCAGCTTTTTTCTGATTTGGGGTTGTAGAAGGTTCAACTGGGCCCCAGTAGGACATTATATCGAGCAACACCCCTGGTCAAGGTTCTATTATCTTCATTTATGTTCAACTTTCGCCTTCAGGAATTAGTCCCAAGCTGTATCCAAACAGTCGATTCTCAACCCTATCTGATAGAATGCAGAGATGGCTGACGGCTATGTTACGTAAATCCCATCCCGTTGATGAGATTGGAAGTACTGCCTCTCACGGGGAGCAATTCAACCTTGGTAACTCCAGCTACAGTTACTGAAAGGTCAACAGAGAGAGAAAGGGAAGAGGGAAGACCACCTCAGACCTTTGGCAGGCTGTTCCCACAGTTCACATGTAATTCCTTTTAGTAAAATGAACGGAATGACAGGGGGACAATGGGCATGCAATGCATTTTGGAGCTGTGAAATGGAGTTATAGCCGAGCACACTAATTGTATCTGAGGCAGAGTCTGCTGAATTCATGTATTCTGCACTCATGGGATGACTAATAAAGCTAAATCTCAAGATTTTATTGTCCCTAATGGGGAAATTAGCAGTCTGCAATGCGTCCAACAAAATGCATAATTACAGTCCATGAAGAGATTAAAATACAGAAACATATGGCGGTGACAACGAATGTTCTGGAATCTTGCTGGCTGAGAAAGAATGAAATGTTGTCTGAAAAGTATTTAACTTTGGTCTTGCTGTTCAATCCCAAAGAAACTAGCAATCTAGGTGTATAACGATGTGAAGGATTGCAAATTTTTTATTGCGGTTTATTGAATAATTATGCTGATGGTGGACTGTTCTCTCTACTCTAACACCCACCTTTTTCTGCTTATAATTGAGAATAATGGCTGATTAAACAACTAGTTACAGATTTAACATGCTTCTCATTTTTTGTTATCAAAAGAGGTTGTGTAAATAATATATAGAGGAAAATACAGGAAAAGACAATTGCGTTTGAGATTAACATCCTTGTTTTCTTTTACAATTCATACCCTTAATATATTTTAAGTTTGTTTGTGGTACCCAGACCTCTCACCTTATTGATGGTCTTCTCACACGTCTTCTTCAGTCAGCAACAGTTGCAAACTGAAGCAGCAGTAAGATTATTACAATAACAACAAGAACAACTGGCATTGCAACCAATACTGGGGGGCACTTCTGTGAGCTCAGTCATTAAGTGTACAGTAAGGAGGCGTCAAAGCCAATCAGAGGCAGTCTCTTCTGCATTTCAGCGTTATGACAGAATCAAACATGTTAATACTTCAAAGATTTTGCCTGGTGGCCAACAAGGGCAATTCCAGTTGACAAGTGAAAAACTAAATTTTGATTTCGGAAAACAAAATGACAAAAGCAAAAACAAATCTTACAAAATGTGAAACACTTATTGCAAAGATAAAATCTTAACAATTTAAAAAACAAAATTACAAAACAAAACTTTATTTGCATCTCAGGACAAGTTTAGTGGAGAAGTGGAGAAATCTGACATAAATTTACAGGTACGATAACAGCACTGGTGTTTCTAGGATTTTTCTGAAACGGGCCTTTATGGGGCCAAATGTAACCTTCAGGGGCCAACAGTATTAAGCTGCTTTCACATAGAGAGCGGTTTGCGCCGCGCCCACCACCGGGTAGGGCGCAGAGTCAGCGCAGAGCAAGACGCAGAGTCTCCAACCCTTTCTCTCCTATTGGACACAACTTTCTCTCTTCTCCCTTCTCTCTCTTCTCCCTTCTCTCCTATTGGACGCGCCGAGATGTCGTCACAGCGCGGCACGGTGAAATTTAAAAAATATTCAATTCGGGCGCAGGCAGGCGCGACGCAATGCCGCTGCACGCACCCTCTTGCGCGCCGCCGAGCTCAGAAGCAGAGCAGTCTGCTGTTGCGCCGCGGTGGCACATACACAAAGAAGGGGAAAGCCGGCGGTGGTCTGCGCTTTGCACCCTCTATGTGAAAGGGGCTCCTTTTAATTTAACATCATCCTCTTTCTTTGGAAGCAGAATGAAAACGCAATCCTTACGTTCAGCCCGCCACAAATATTTTAAAAGGAAGTGAATCCTCCCACCAAATCAAACTGTCCAATCACGTCTACCGTAATCTGTTTGTCCCACCTAGAGTGCACCAAGCTGTTTCTTCTTCTATTCACTTGACGTATTGACGCAACAGGCGCACTGCCACCAACAGTTTGGGGGTGGAACTGCAGCAGTGATCATCAAATTCTCAGCTTGCCCGTTGATTGACAGAACAGGGGCACTTCAGGGGCCTATCAGATTACAAGCGGGGCTTCAACCCCCATGAACCCCCCCCCAAATTTTCCCCGTTAAATTTGAGGTTATGTCCAGTCTCCCTCAATGCTGGAGTTCACGTGTCTGTGGTAACAATATTTTGTCCATTTCCAAGGTCTTTGTGACTGATGTGGCCCTGTCTGACTACTTTTCTGTTTTCTAATGAAAGCACAATTTCCATCCACTCATCCAGACAAAAAGAAGTAGTAAAAAAAGGCTTTTTTAAGGACAACCTTGAACTAAGTATATTCTCAAAGTGCCCTTTAATCAGTGAATTAACTTCTAGACAACATCCATTCTAAAATTTCAGATATCATTGATTCCTTTGCTCCCACTCAGGTGAAGGTTGTATCTGGTAAGAAGAAATATCTTTGGAGAAATGCCCCACAAGTAAGAAGTTCAAAAAGGGGAGTGTCATAAAGCCAAAGGGAGGTGGCGAAAGACTGGACTCCAGGTTCACCATGATATGTAAAGAGACTTCACATATATATTTCACAACTGAGAAATGCAAGGGAATCCTTCTTTACTGAAATCATCAACAAAGCTCCCGAAGCTCCGGCCTGCAAACATGCAAAAAAGAGAAAAAAGGGGGCCAGCACAAGAAACTACAGGAACGATGGACAAAAATGAGGGCTATGAGATACTTATAATAAATAAAAATGGACATGGAGAAGAGAGGAAGGGAAGAGGAGAGGAGAAGAAGGTGAGAGGCACCGCCCAGTGGATCAGCATGAGCAAGGCCAAGTTAAAATAGCTAACTTGTTCACTTAGCTATGGTAGGAATGGTCTAGCTGGCCTACTGGCATGCTCATTCCACCCATTTGCCCATTTCTGGATTAACTGGGGTGGTGCAGAGTCATGTCCTCTGAATATAGCTCTCTCTAGTGGTTCCACAAAAAAAAAAAGGGGCTTCAAGCTGCCTCTTCAGAGGATTTATGCGAGACATCACATGGGGTGTTTCTCAAGTTCTTTTTATACAGTCTAGAATAAATAAAAAACTATCCCCTGTCAGTCGGCTGTTCAGGGTCACTCCAAAAGGACTCAGCAGTGCGCCGATCAATTCAAAGAAAAAACTATTCTGTGGTATGCAGATATGGCGGTCAATTCTGACTCAATAACTAATCTCTGGACAAATAGAAAGCTAATAAATGATTCACTCTTTTGTTTTCAGCCCAAGGCTTAATCCTTGAACCATTTGCCCTTTTTTCTCTTATTAATACAAACTGGAGACCTCTGTTGCTTTGTTACACAAAAGCATCATCTGGAACATAACCCCTCTGACTCATTTGTAACATGTTTTTCCCCTAATGTTTTAAGAAAACACAGCGAGTCCTTAAACAGAAATAAGTTGTTTGATGCTATTGTCATTTCATAGAGCTACGCGGATCCAAAAGTTTTGTTTCATTCTTAGGAGTTGATTCATTTGAAATAAGAGACAGTAGAAATGTTACTGTCACAATGCTCGAGTTGAAGATTATTGTATTTAAGTAGGTTTGGCCTACTTACTGATCACAGCCATTTTTTAAATTTAGTTCAAGGAAATTGATGAAGAGTAAGGTCCTAGGTCATAAATCCTGGTTGAATTTTTTAAATTAAACTAAAACTCAGGTAACAATTCTTATGTCTACTACCTGCTTTGATGATTATCAAAGGCGTAAACCTCCAATCATGAGTTTAGAGGCAAAAAAAAAAACAGCCTTCTGTCTTTGTTGTGTTTACTTTCATACAAAGTGATTTTGGACTTTGATTACTAAACGCACATCCATGAACCCCCCTAGATACTCTGCTAATGAGTCATTAAGTGACTGTTGCTAAAGATAAAATGATGTCAGGTTTATTAGTTGGAGGCTGACAGACTTCAACTCCAGCACTTACTCACTGTAATTACTTCTGCTCACATACCCTTGAGCAAGCTTCCCTAAATTTGCCCTCTTTCAAGCGAAGCAACTTTCTACATCAGTTCATCTGGAGTTTTGCTGAAACTAGGACACTTAAGCCCACTGCCTTGTTTTTTTTTTATTTTTCTCAGAAGTGAACAAGATCCACACTGAGAATCATCTTCCTCCGACAATGTGCTGCCTCTCCAAGTTTCATGAAACTGAGCTCGGTAGCTTTTGCTAAAACATGCACTGTTTATATGTAATATATTTATTCGTGTATGGCCTGCAATGTTGTTGTTTTTTCCTCTTTGTATATGTACATTGACTGGGACTTTCAACAACTGTATGATTCCAAGTAGTGAATTACTATTACCGTATTTTCTGGACTATAAGCTGCACCTGTATATAAGCCGCATCCACTCTATTTAAAAAAAAACAATTAAAAAAAGATATACAAGCCGCACCTGTATATAAGCCGTATCCGCTCTATTTAAAAAAAAGATATGCAAGCCGCAGATATTTATGTAGTTAGATTAGATATTTACTACATGTACAGAAGGATTTTGAACTGTAAATGATGTACATGTTTGTACCTAAATAGATCCTTTCCTAACAGTGTCTTTTAACACGGCAGCAACTTTTCTGATTAAAACGGGACAGAACCAAGAGAAAATAACCGCTATTTATTTATCTATTTATCTGTTTGAAATCTGCTTCTACTTCTATCTGCTAAAGAAGAAGTAGCGTATTCTTCTTTGCATTTATTTTGTCTTAGTTTTTGTTCTAATTCCGGTTAGCACTCCCCCTAGCGGTGGAAGAAACATCCACAGAATAGCCGCACCTTTGTATAAGCCGCATGGTTGAAAACCTAGGAAAAAAGTAGCGGCTTATAGTCCAGAAAATACGGTAAATAAATCATATCCCTTTGGAATGTCTCTTTTGGATTCATGGCCTAGTGAAAATGTAAACCCCCTTTTTTTTCAAGTTTTTAAGTTTTTGTATAACAGCACTGGCGTTTCTAGGATTTTTCTGAAACAGGGGCCATTATGGGGCCAAATGTAACCTTCAGGGGCCAACAGTATTAAGCTGCTTTCACATAGAGCGCGGTTTCCATTCTTATCTATTTTTTCCTACGGTGTTCATTATACGATGTGTTCAGATAATCTCTTGGTGTTGGAATCTTTTCCTTAGGTGGAAACTCTTTATAGTATTGAAGCTGAGGCTTTCCACATTTCTTTAGTATTTAGTATTTTGTGTCATGATTTAAAAAAGACTTGAGTGATCCGTGCACCATCTGCCCCTGAAACCAAGGACGCTAGATGTTGCTCTATGTTTTTTTTTACCATTCAATACCTTTGCCATAACAAATATGAGAAAACATTGTAAGTAATGAATTTGCATCTGGAGTCACTCCAACGTGCAACTGATTATTAACCTTGGTACAAAGGTAAGAACTTTGCATCTTCACAAAATGAAAGCCTGAAATTGTGCAATTAAAAATGGTTTAGTTATGCACTTTATGATCACCAAAAAAGCTGCATGTTTATGTCTGGCTTCTAAATTCATAATACATCATGGTTTGCATCATGTAAAACTATCATGCATACTTGAACATTGTAAAATGACCTTATTTTCAAGGCTCCAAACACACAGGCTTACATATTTGCTTTTGAAAACTGTAATTTGTATAAGTTTTGCATGACAGGAAACTGTCACGTAAGTGATCTTGTAAAACTTTAATGTTCTTAGAAAACTTAGAAGGTTGGAAAGGGTGAAAAGTCCTATTCCATGTTATCTGTGATGGAAAATGTAGCCTTGGCCACTTGGATTAAACCAGAACTACTGTTAGGAGCGTTTTAGCCTTGGACTGTACAGAGTGTGCAGACTGATACTTTGTCACTACAAGATTAACTCTGTTTATCAGAATTGTAAGGATGAATCACCATTTATGCTTTATAATCATTATGCTTCCCTTTGTTAGTTGTCATTCTGCATCCAGACACATGATGTATGGTCTGACCCATTTACATGCAACTGCTGATATACTGTATGGCTCATCTCACAAGTCTTATGCTTGGTAACTTGGATACACTCAGTTTCAGTCCAGACATTCACCCAGTATGAAAGGACATATTATAGTTATATAAGTTTTTCCACAACATTATCCATGAACGTTTCACTTTTCAACTTTGCGTTTGTCGTTGGGATGTACCCACACTAAAGGATATCTGATGTTGGATAGTTACAATTTGCTATCAAATTCTATCACTCTTAACAAATCTCACATCAAATCAAAAACATGATAAGTGATTTAACCATCGGGACTTTACATTGGGATTTGGAGAATTGGAATCAAAATGAGCCCAATTGTTTTGTTGTGTGTGGTCAGCTTAAGAGGAAAATGCAGGTTTAACAGTAGGTACGTGGAGGATTATACAACATGACCAGCAAGTGGGTCTTAAAGGAGCCGTCTGTAAGAATTGGCCAAAACTGGTACTGCGGTCACTTTCAAAATATTGTTGAGCGGCGTGTACCCTCCCCCTCCTCCCCCCGACCAGAGGTTGCCAGGTAGGCTGCAGAATGCAGCAGGAACGTAGGCTGCCATGGCTGCGATAATTAGAGCCGAGCTGGCAACCCGGATGCCGAAACAATACTGACTTGGTGATTGGGAGATAGGTGGAGGGTGGAGCTTCAGAAACAATACTGACTTGGTGATTGGGAGATAGGTGGAGGGTGGAGCTTCAGAAACAATACTGACTTGGTGATTGGGAGATAGGTGGAGGGTGGAGCTTCCGGCCAAAACAAAAAATGACAACATAAACATCAGTTGAGGGCTGCAACTCCTCTTTTTAAACTGGAATATCCTGGCTTGAGTGCTGTTGTCAGTGACATAAGTATTTGAAATGAACATGATTTTTAAATGTCTGTTGACATATCGGGATCATTTTATGATTCGTTTTATTATTGCTCTTACATACAGCTCCTTTAAAGAGGTATAAAGAATTACTGAAGAAGAGCAGAGGAAGAGCGAAGGTCAGAGCTCCTTTGAAGTGGTTTAGTCTCCTGGAGGACTGTTAAGCTCTTTACAGTCCTCCAGGGAATTGTGTCATTGCTGATACATTCAATCTTGGACGAGTGACATTTTTCAAACCATCCAAATCAAGTAAAATGAGATGAAGCCAAACTGTCTCCCATTATATAAAGAGCCAAAGAAACGTACCACAATTAACAGACTAATTACAGTTAATATCAGTCATAAAATGTAAGTCAACTGGATTAATAAATATAAGGATTACATTTAAATTTGACATGTCTTTCTACATTATTTTACTGTACCATAAAATCTCCATCTTTTTACAGCTTTTTAGCTTTATTTAGCCAAGCATTTTTGATGTAAGCCATACTGCTCAGTTTTTTCCCACACCAGGCAGTTCTTAGAAAACTAGTCTAATTGCCAGACGTCTAACCAGCTTTAAAATTCAGAGGTTTGGTGAATGATGTTTCCCATATGCCACAAACAAATTTTAGATAGAGAATTCTTGTCTTTGCCTTGTCTGATGGGCTCCTGTTAGTGTAGCGATCGTATTCGATGTAGATAAATGCTGACTGTCTTGTAAGCGGCTGCTAAGATCAATAATAGCATTGACTGATCAGACTGCTTTTGTGGCCAGCCTAGCGAGTAGAGCGGCCACAGTTTTATGCTTCACTTAGCAGGTGGTCCTGTCAGGAAGAACTCAACAGCCTCAGTCAATGACAAAATGTGCAAAAGGTTCAGGTTCAAAGGAATAGATATTCTAGATGAAATCATCAGTTCTTACCCCCTAAGAACACCCTCATGCTGTGCAAGTGTCTGTATTTCTTTGTCTCTTACTGTCTGCTGTGTTTCATCTTTGCAGTGTAGCAGCTGTTTTCAGGCTTTGACGTGATTCTTTCAGTCTGTCTGTCAACCGTCATGAATGATAAAAGCCCCCTTTAGGGCGATTGCATCAATCCCCCCACAAAAAGTCTGCCAAAGTACTCAATACACCAGATCTAAGTCTAGCTCTTCACAAAGCTTAAATGTTAGTTTTACTCACTTTTCTTTTTAAAAGTTGGTGAAAATGACATGCATCTTTGTTATATGTTGTTTTGTGGGATGTACAGCATCTTTCCTCTCTCACGCTTTCTTTCTTTCGTTGGGGTTACATGTGTACATGAGAGTTGCCCTGCCTAGAGTAAACCTCCAGATGGGAGACCAAATTTGGATCTGATTTTGGTTACATTTGGCATTTATGTCTCAGTTACAACAATGACAACTATTATCCAGTAACATGTTGTTAAAAGGTGATGACCCTAGCTTAGGTTATGGTGTAATGAATATGCTGAATGAGTCCCGAATATGATAGGACAGGTTCGACTTGGGAGATGGCCAGTGTTGTTAGAGTCAGATGACCAAAAGAGAGTGCAGATTTGGCTGACATCTGGTGGATATGTGGAAGAGTTTTGGCAGCCACACTCACCATAAGTCAATGCCTTCAATGAAAGTGGATCAAAGAAAATTGTGTCAATCAGTCATGGTTGGAACTCACTGAAAAGAAAATTGTGAATATCAGTCATGGTTGGAATTCACTGACCAGTTTCACCACTTTCATTAATATCAAAGTTTTTACTCCTACCTACCTGGGCATTGCGATCCTCTACCAACCCCGGGAGGGCCCACACTGAGATCAAGGGCCAGTCCCAATCCCCCCACTACCCCTACTTTTCAGCCCTAACCCTAAATTTTGTGCATTCTCGTGAGGGTAGTGGTGTCCCAATTCCTCTTTGCATCTAGGGGTAGTGGCCAAAACGAGGGCTAGTGTGTATGAATCTAGCCCTTCACAGCTAGGGATTTTAGACGCTCACTCGCTGACCGAGGACTAGAGAAATTTCCCAGAATGCTTTACGTCATCATTTGCAGACTGAATCAAACAAAAAAACATGGGGGACATTTCTTATTTTTTAGTGAATAAAATCTAAATAAAATAAAATTTAGTGAAATAAAAATATTTTAGTTAGTTTCTGCATAAAAATGCGTTTTGATTACATTTCTAGCGAGAAATATATATTTAACTTTCATAATATTCACTCAGTGAATGTACATAATCACTCGCTTGCCCGTTGTTGCAAAGATCTCGCCAGAATAAAGGCTGATTTATGGTTCCGCGTTACACCAACGCAGAGCCTACGGCGTAGGTTGCGCGGCGACGCGTGCCGTACGCCGTACCCTACGCCGTAGGCTCTGCATCGATTTAACGCGGAACCATAAATCAGCTCCCGAGCCGGCAGGCTGTTCTCATCATGAAAACATCGGAGCAAATTTCTTAACAGGCGTTATTTGGATAAACTAAGCCCAGATTGAGGATCTTAACGGTTACTTTTACGCCTGAAAAAATATTAAAACTTAATAAAGTGGCATATTAACAGCGCTACAGCAGAAATTAAAACAGCTTCTAGCTTGCGGCTTCCTGATATGGTGTGACGTATGTGCAAACGTAACTACGCAGTCGCCTACGTACCCGAATGTAAACCACGCAGTGACGTAGCAAGTGGTGTCCCAATCCCTAGGGAAGATTACAAGGGCCCTAGCTCTAATTTTTAGAGCTAGTGGTAGTGAGTGAGGGCTAGTGATAGTGAGTGAGGGCTAGTGGTAGAAAGTAGGGGGTGTATTGGGATTGGCCCAAGTCTCCTCCTTACTTGAGGAGTGAGCAGGCCGCTTCTTTTCACCAGACAGAGTGGAGCTTCTCTGGCCAGAGGGGGCATGTATATTCCAGGACTGCTGCATGTTTTTGTGAGGGTAGCTCACATTAGCTACCCAAGGGAACACAGGGAGAACATTCAAACTCCACACAGAAAGGCCCTTTCACCAACCCCACCCAGAGTGTGGGCGCTGAAGTCATGGGGGAACTAACACGCACTTCAGCGCCCACAGCGTCCCCGGCGGGAATTTAACCCAGGACCTTCTTGCTGTGAGACGGCTGCACTACCAGCTGCGCCACCGTGCCTCCATATCAAAGTTTATTAGAATATTTCTCCTTTATTTCAGGTTTCCCCCTCAAATATCGATCACAGAGAGAGGTCCTAATAGCATTTAGTGCTGAAGCAACGTTATCACTTAATTTCTTACTAGACCTTTCTTCTCTTTTCACACCATCAACAATAACGACTGCAAGAAACCAAGATCTCATGAACAATAATAATTGAACTTTTTCTTAGCATGTTTTCTTTAACATTGTTGGTGTGCAAAACCTTAGATTAGAAAAATGGTTTACTTCCTTATTTGCATGATTGGCTTAACTGGAGTGGCTGTATCCTGGGTGTATCTGACGAGGGACATTTAGGGATATCTTTCCAGACTGTTGTTCCTGTGACATGTTAGACCTGGATGTATGGACTGGTGGAGCATTATTAGCTCATCTTGTGAAGTGACTTGTGAAACTTGTCATGGACCTTCTAATCATGAATAACACTCTTGACTTATCTCCCATAAATTAGCTACTTTTTCCTCTATACTCTCTGAACAGGCAGTTCAGAGAGTATTTATACCATGATTCATGGTAAACACCAACGTACTTACAGCCACAAAATCTGGTTCCTCATTTCTTTTCATTTTTGCAGCGTGCCTTTGTGCAATAAATTGTTGGTTTGACAAAATGATGTAAAGATGTCACTTTGGCATCTGAGTGATGATGACATACATTTTTCAGTTTTAAGTATGCTATAGCTTGAAAAATTGATCTTTATCTCAATGTAATGTTGAGCTCGAGCTCAGGTGTTACGGTTAGTTTGTCCACTAAATGTGGGATTGATGGCTGATGGCAAGCAACCACCCTGCATAGAAACTGCCACCATTTCCGTATAAGTAGGACATATAAAAAGGATTAACATAGTAAACAACAGCTGAAGTAGAAAAAACATGAAATGAGTCTAGAATGATGATAGAAATAATTACTGAACCCAGCAACAAGATTATGTAGATCTTTATGCCAGATTTTAAAACTACAATTGTACTTTTGAGGATTGTATTTGACAATGTATTTTGTATAAAAATGGCAGTTTAGCCAGACATTTTTCTACAGACAAGTGAAAAAGGAAAGAAATAGATGTGGGGTAAATTAACTTTTTTAAGAATGATTTATTAATTTTTATACTGTGGAAATATTTGTGTATGTATTTGTTCACGGCATGTTGTTTCATTATATTTTGAGTAAAAATATGACCTTTCTGTTTGACTGTGTGGACCATCTCCCTGTGTTGTTATGCATGACTTCACTATTCGGTTAAACCCCAAAAGGTAGAGATCAAAAGGCAGGGGTGACAGATAAAGCTGACAACTTCCAGTCATGCCCGCCCTACTTTTTTATTTTTATTTTTTCCAAAGGAGGATTATAGGTAGATAAATGGCTGCTGAGTATATATCTCATGAATAGTCTACACATGTCGGAAAAGAAAAGAAGTCGCAGGATAGGAACAAATGGAGAGACGGACTTTAATTCTTGGCACTTCATATAAGTAATATTGCCTTTCTTTATGTCTAAGTGATCCATAGGGAGACGCAAACGCATGAATACCCAAACAGCTGGACAGATTTCTTCTCTACTGCTTCCTCAGATGTGAATAATAATAATAATAATAATGATAAAAGGGGAGGGAATCAGCATATTCTACTTCAAATCCCTGTAGAGGGATGGAATTAGAAGATGGAGAGGCTGGATAAAGCTTTGGCTATGCTGTCTTATCTACTTTATTTCGTTTTGTATTAACCTTCATTCATCTAGGGAGTTGAGACGAGTGATCTCCAGTTCCAATAGTTTTTGCTGTCAAAGCAGTACTCTGTTTTCCCTTCAATTCATCATGGACGTTTAACTCTTTAACTTTAAAGAATTTGGTGGAAAACTTGATTACCTATTGAGAAAGTAGATATGCTTTTTTGATTATAATTGCAGTCAGTCTTTCTAGGAACCCCGTCTTTCTGATTCGACATATTCAGCAAGCTCAACTTTATTTGTTGCATGGTTGGTAATTATTTCATCATCAAAAGGGAAGACAGTGTGACATAAATGCTTGAGTCAAAACAAAACAAAAATGCTAAATCCAAGATAATACCCAATAAAGAAACCAAATGTTGAAGGATTTCCAATTTTTTTTTCATATATATTCTTAAATCAAATGAAATGCGGCCATCTAGCTGATATTTAATGTTTTATTGAAACTGGTTATGCAACAGGACAAAAATCCAAAATACGGTAGCAAATCTGTAACAGAACGACTTAAAAGAAAACATTTAAGGTGTTGCAATGGTCCAGTTAAAATCCAAACCGTGACTTTAATGAAATGCTGTGGTGGGTTAAGCCACTCTGTGTATCAATACCCCTTCTGGCCACAGGGGGCAGCGCATCACATGAAGGTTTGTGAGTAACCCAGCTCCTCTACGAGGCATAATCCGTAATCAGTAACCCCTACTCTTTAGCACAGTCTTGTCAATGGTTCTTTTATCACCACAGGAGATCTTTATTTTCCCCGTGGTGAGAAGTTGTATTGGTATCGAGTTTTTTTTACGAGAGCTAACAAATATTAGTAAGTCTTAATATGCTGACACAGCACTGAAAAGCAAAAAGGACAAAAATTCCCACTCAAAGATGTGAAAGACTTAAAAAGCAATACAGGACGCAATTATTCAATGTTACTCCTGGTTAAGGTAGATCTAA
The DNA here is from genome assembly GCF_033807715.1 of Cololabis saira. Classification (NCBI taxonomy): domain Eukaryota; kingdom Metazoa; phylum Chordata; class Actinopteri; order Beloniformes; family Belonidae; genus Cololabis; species Cololabis saira. Next base: position 39,070,389 of record NC_084600.1, read on the forward strand.
AAGCTGTTCAATCATGAGGTGTACTTAGGGAAAATGGGGGGTGGTACTTATGTTATGTCCTGGGCTTTAAAGAGTGCATGTGTAACATTTGCCACTGCAGTTTTATTTAGAACTTTGTAGGATAATAAAAGAAGAAAAGAAAGGTAATAACATAAAAGACAAATGCTTGATCCTCTCTACGACAAAAGGTTGAAAACTGCACGTTAACATAGCAAAAGCTACTGTATGTTAAGGGTGAGCTGCTGTTTCCAGGCATGTCTGTGGCTATGACCTAACTTTGCTTCTGTCTTTGAAGAAACTCTGACACAAAGCACCATAAAAACAATAACCGCCTCCAATTAGTGCAGAGTAATTACTTAATAATAAAGAGATAATTGCACCAACTTGACTACTGTCACAATTCATTCAGGACAACGTGCTGACTGTGTGTGTGTGTGTGTGTGTGTGTGGGTGTGCGTGTGCGTGTGTATGCGCACACTTCTGCTGGGACTGGAAGTCTTTTCAGTGGCTGAAGGTGAAAATTGTGAGTCTATGAAGACAGTACGCTACTTAACTCTTGGACTGGACTTGAATGTAAAATTGTGTGATGATGGAATAAGTTCATACTGTTTTTCTTGTATGTTTTGACCTATTATTCTACTTTGTTCAGCCGGTTTAAAGTTCATACTGAATGATGAAAGCAGATACGTCAGAATAATAATTACCACTTCTGAAAATCTTCTTTATTTCAATTATTGTATTGAAATTAGTACCGTTTGAAAGAAAGAACATAACTTCGTATGAACCTACTAAGGGAAAAAAACCTTTGTGGCTAAAGTTCAAGGTGCTTAGATTTTTTAAATTTAATTTTTACTGTCAGAGCCAGATGTGGTAAAAAAAAAAAACAATTACCAGTTCATGTGAAAAATATAACTCTTAATACCATGGTAGAATTAAAACAACCATGTACAACAGTGCGTTTAGTTAATCTAACAGCTGCGTTATAGCTCGTGTTCAGTCCTTCCTCGTTGCTGTGTCTCTTATCCAGCTAACTGGGCTGCATGCTTGTGCTCTTACATCAGACCATGATGCTGCACGGCCATCGGCCTCTGAGAGCCATGTCATCCACCCCAGATGAATGTGGGTTTCTGGAAAAATTGGCAACATTGTTCCTTTTTTTCTAATCTTTTAATATGAGCAAATGTTCACGTCTCATTGATGTTTTATTGCACTTGGCAGTACAAAAATAATTTGCTTCTGCATTTCCTGTTAGTAGCTCATTACCCGCATAGCAAACACATTTGGGCCTAATCTGGGCTAATTTAGTCACTTATTGCTCTGTTATGGCCAAGTTATGGTTATAATGGCCGATAATGGATTTAACTTGGTTAGTGGCATATGGCTAAGTTTAGGCGGACACATTCACCCCAAATGTGGGCCAGGTTTGGAATATATGTTTTTAAATGTGTTTAATCTTCATCTTTCAGTGTTTCTTATTAAATATTATTAAACAGTCTCCATTGATTTAAAGTGACATATTTCAAATAGTTTCCCCTGTAAAATATTTTTGTGACGTAAAAAGTATTTGTGTTGTATGTATGTATGAGTGTGTATACCCCCCCACCCCACACACAGCCCTTGTTTTATTCAGGGCAACTGCATATAAACCTGGCCTCCAGCTTTGCCTGAAGCTTTCCTTATTCTTTGTATGCACAAGCATTTTAACATTTCATACCATGTCCAACCAGCCAACAGTTCTCCAACATTGGGGAAGCATAAGGACAGTCTACACTAAAGTTTGTTAAATATGCTCAACAGGAGGTCAGCATGTCCCAGAACATGACAAAAAAGTTTAGCTTTGTCAATTCAGCACTTGTTGGGGAACTTTTATTGCATTTACGGTCACAATTGTCGTGAACTTGGCTTAGCAACTTTTTTTTACCTTTCCATCCTGCCGTGTCCGGGTCTACTGTGGCTGACTCTGCTCTGGGGTTCCATCTCCTTGTCGCATGTTTGTTTGTTCAGCTGGTAACGTTATGGTCCACTTGGAACCACTAGGTGTTACATTGACTACGTTTACATGCAGTCAATAACCCTTTTAAAACCCGAATATTGGCAATAACCCGAATTTGTACGGCCATGTAAACACTTTAAATAACCCGAATTTGCTCATATTCCGGTTTTTAAAAACCCGAATATTACCCCTGGGTTACTCCTTTTAAAACCCGAATATTCAGTCATGTAAACGCCAAACGGAATATCCCGACCAAACGGAACAGGAATTTGTTTTCTGCGCATGCTCTGTTCGCAAGGAATCCTGGTCTTTTGAGTCCAGGAAGTTCTTCTAACCAGCCTCTCTCGACCGGGGTGTCGCGGCACCCTGGTGTGTCGTCAAAAAATGACCTATTCTGACATTTCATATATAAATACCGTATTTTCACGACCATTCGGCGTGCTGTGTGGAAAGGCATACCCTCATTTTTGTGTCATTTGTGTATTTAAAACACACACACACACACGGCGCGCCGCGGAACACTAACACACACGCGCCGTGGAATACACACACAAGCACAGAAGTGTGCGTTTTTAAAAATAGAGCCGGAGCAAAACTTATTTTGATTTACTTTATTTCAGTTTTTACATTAATCAACCCCATCGAAGTCTCATCCTCTGTGTCTGCATTAAAGAGCTGCGCTAAATCAGCTGTGCCAGTCCGGATTCCTCGCTGTCAGAGTCTCTTTCCGTGCCGCGCGGCGCCTCGAAATGCTTTTGCAAAAGCTCGCAAAATAGTCCCAGCAGACACCTTAGCCCACGGATCAACAATCCATCTGCAAACTGTGGCATAACTTGCCTGGCGCTGCCTTCCACTCCTGGAGAAACTGTGTTCCCCCTCAGTCATCCATCGCTTCCACGCCGGTGCAGCCTTAAGGCTGATTTATGGTCCCGCGTTAAACCGACGCAGAGCATACGCCGTAGGTTACGTAACCCCCGGCGTAGGCTCTGCGTCGATTTAACGCGGAACCATAAAGGCTTCACTTTGAACGGCCGGTTCACACCAACGTCCAGCGGTTGGAGTTACTTTGTCAGACCTCCCGGAATAACAGCAAGCATAGCGTTCATATTTTTCACTTCTTTTTTTACACCGTCTGTGTGAGATGGGCGCATAGAGTCACAGATCAGCAGCGATGGTGATGTGTGGAAAAACCACCGGGTCGCCGCAAACATACACCTGCCTCAGCCACTCATCATCATCCCTTCATCCATCCAGCCGTTTTTGAACATTTCTGCATTTGTAGACGGTAGAAAGTACGGGGATAGCGAGATTTACATGAAGTTGAGAGAAAATTTGCGCGAAGCAGCATTTGTTTTGAATTTAGATATACAGGAAGAAGAAGCAGAAATGACGGTAATTGCGTCATCACGTTCTCCGTGCGTCGCTGGTTTGATCGGGATATCCCGAATGATTAATTGCCATGTAAACAGGGATAACCCTGTTTACTCACGCATGTAAACGGAATATTCTGAATGTTTCAGTAACCGGAATATTAGCAATAACCCGAATTTTGACTGCATGTAAACGTAGTCAATGACTGCGTTTACATGCAGTCAATAACCCTTTTAAAACCCGAATATTGGCAATAAACCGAATTTGCACGGCCATGTAAACACCAATAACCCCTTTTGAATAACCCGAATTTGCTAGGGTTTTTAAAAACCCGAATATGAGCCCTGGGTTACTCCTTTTAAAACCTGAATATTGGGTCATGTAAACGCCAAACGGAATATCCCCATCAAACGGAACATGAATTTGTTTTCTGCACATGCTCTGTTCACAAGGAATCCTGGTCTTTTGAGTCCAGGAAGTTCTTATAAACACGGAGAAACGCAAGACCACGCCACACTTTTGGAGTGAGGAGGAGACTAATCACTTCATAAATGTAATGAAGGATATGAACATTTTGGCATTTGTAGACGGTAGAAAGTACCGGGATAGCAAGATTTACAAGAAGGTGAGCGAAAAGTTGCGCGAAGCAGCATTTATTTTGAATTTGGATACAGGAAGAAGAAGTGGAAATGACGAGAATTGCGTCATGATGTTCTCCGTGCGTCGCTGGTTTGACCAAGATATCCTGAATGATTAATTACCATGTAAACGGAATATTCCGAATGTTTCAGTAACCGGAATATTAGCAATAACCCAATTTTGACTGCATGTAAACGTAGTCTGTGAGCGAAGGCATGTCTGAAAGCGTACAAAAAGCAGCAGTAAGAAGATGGTGTATGTTTTGCTGCTGTTAATAACACATGTTCAAAACTGGACATAAGGTGGATTTGTTGGAGTTTCACTACACCAGAATATTACTTTGTTTTCCTCTGTCAGGGAGATACTTGTTGGGCAAAGCAAACACAACACAAGGCGAACTCTGCATTTTATGGGCACAGATAAAACACAAATATTAATATAATGAGGAAAAAGTGATGTATATACTGTCACACTGAGCTAAAATCAAACTAATACAAAAACCGAATGAGTTACAGATTTCAGTACATTAGTACAGACTAAAGGTTCATTCATGCTTGACGCAGAAGACGGCTACGCAGACGGCCACTTTTGTCTGTCTCCTCCGTTGTTTCCGCATGTCATTTAGTCCATTTTCAGGGCCCTTGTGGATAATTCACTTGACGCAGCGGACGGAAATACCACCGGAAACAGCGGGGGCCGTTTTGAGCAGTATACATGCGACCAGCGAGGAGGAAGAGGTGGTTGTGGTGGCGATGATGGTCATTTGGGCAGTTTCTGTGTCTACGACATCATGTCACCGCGGTACAGGGACAAGCAGCTGTTAAATAATAGTTGGGAGTGAGTCCAAAGATGGCAAGGAGACAAATGGAGGTGTATCCAGGACAAATTTGTACATGCACACAACAAAGCAATGAGTAAAAGGAATGGTGATCCAGCTGATGGGTCTTCAGAGCCACTCATCGATTTTCTGTGTATGTTGTTTTAATATATTTGTATTCATTTGTTTGCCTAATATATTTCTTCTTTGCTGTGCACTGTTGATGAAAACATTTCTAGAAACCTTATGTACCTTTGCATTACTTGCTATACTCTAGAAATAGATTATCTGACACAAGAGGAACTCTCAAAAACACCTCCTTACAAAAAATTATCCCATATGGAATAATACAGCAAACTTTCTGGGAAAGTCAACTGGGAAAGTAATCAGGGACAAAAGTCCCTGATTACTTGCAAGGATTAAATACTGTCTTTCTGCACTTTGAATGGAAGATAACTAAGACATTTGATGTTTATGAATTTAATTTTATTACACCAAAATATATTTATTTTTAAATACATTAATTGTTATCTGTTTGGAATATAATCACCCAAGGCAATGTAAAAGATGCACGTACATGTAAGTAGGAGGGCAGCGACATAGGACAATGCTTGAAATAGATGTACCTATTTACATACGAAAGGGAGCATGAATGAGCCTTAAGATAGCCGTGACTGTGTGGTTTCTGCAGGATGATCTGTAGGGCAGTTGTTCAGACAACAGTACTTAAAGCTGTCCACTTTTAAACCAGGTGTAAACTCACCCAGGACACATTCAGTTCTGGTCACTCACATCACATCCAAAGGTGTCTGCACAACCAACACAATCTGTCCTGCGGCAGACTCCAGGGCTGTTATATCCTGTCCAGCCAGGACATTCTCATTCACACAACAACAAAGTATTATATTTTGAAGCAATAAGCAGGAGCAATAACAGCTTACAACAATACACAACCACAATGTTATGGACTCATCTGTGTTGTTTGGACTTCCCAACCTTAGTTGTTCCTTTTCTTTTCGTTTCGCACATATCCTTTGAAGGAATATAGGATGGGGGAGTGAAATCCGCTCACAAGGTGGAACTCTAGATGCATACGAAGACACGTGTTAATTAGGGGTGTGCAAACAAGGGTACCTCACGATTCGATTTTGATTATTGGAGCTTCGATTCTTCGATTATAACGATTGTCGATTCGATTATTGGTGCCACGATTCTTCGATTATTGTGATTTTTAATGCTTTTTTCCATACAAGATTGATTTTGTCTTCATCTGTGGCTACATTTGTAAATAAATAGCCAATCAATTAACTCAGTTCCTCTAACAACACTCATTAAGTAAATAACAAGGTTTTTTGAACATTTGACATGGATTTTTCAAAGACACAAAATAATGTATTTTATGACTATGTAAACATTTGCTCTGTGACTTACTTAACTTTGACCAGGGAAAGCTGCACTTGCATGAGAGCGCCCTCTATTGGCGGAAAACACTGAAAACGGTCAAGCCCTGGATTTAATGAGTTCATTAATTCAAGTAAACAAGATATGTACTTCCATCAAATGTATTTAGTGTAAACATATCTGCCATATTTCAAGTGAACAATAAGAAATGTGCATTCTTGAAAATGAAATGATTCAGCAGCTTATTCAGTCTGGAATCTGGATAGGATAACTAAAAAAAATATTTTTTTATTTATTTATTTATTTTTTAATGAATCGATTCCAAATCGTCACGTGACGCATCGCGATGCATCATCACATCGATGAATTGCACCCACCTCTAGTGTTAATGACAGGTGTGAACACAAGCTTTGAGCGGAGTCCACTTGTGATCGACCATTCTGGTCATATTTTGATACCGGGTGTGGACACAGCCCAGCCCAATCTAACACTATTACTGTACATTTTTAATCTGTCTCTCCTTATTCACGAGTACTGTGCTGGGATCTGAGGGAGGCAAATGATCTGCAACAACCTGCTGGGTTTCCATCGTAAATGCTGAGTGATGCACAAGAAAAGGAGTCAAATAAAAATACAATCTGATTATAATCACTGTGTGCACCAGCTTTGCCTTGGTGTGGGTTCCACATATGTGTTTGTTTACATGTTAAAAGGCTGGTTTATATATTTTATTCAGAGAAAATAGTAAGTAGACTGCAACTCCAAGGTAGAAATAGTCTATAGCTATAATGTTTGGTTGTCACTCGTTATATTTAAGCATATAAAAATAACCACTTAAAAGACCTTGAACTTGTATATTATGCCTTTAATAGCCAGCAAGAGATGAAGAATTGTATCGTATTTAAGATAAAATGATCCCACCTCACACTTCACTTACCTTCATAAACATGAGGTATTAGTAGTTAATGGTCTCCATAACCAAGTGGGAGTGTTTTTTTTTTTTTTTTTAATACCATGTCATTCTTATTATATGAATTATGGGCCCATGAAGAGCAAAACCTAATGAATTAGAATGCTTTATTGTCTGTGTTACCCTTCATTCTCTTCATTGTCTGCTCCATTGAGTCCTTTGTTGTTGGGTCTTTGTTGTCACTCTTAGCCAAAGACATCTCATAGATTGTACACTCACTCAGTAACTTCCACTCTCTTGTCAAGTCCGAGTTTAAAAGATCAAGTCCAAAGCACTGAACTCAAGGTTTTTTTTAATTGAAAGCCTTTTGTTCCCAAAGCACTGCCAAAGAAGTTCTGTGATTTAAAAACTTTTAGTTTGTGTCGAATGACACACTTCATAGCTACGTAAAGATTAACTATAGTCGAGATGATATCAAAACATTGCTCTCATTCTCTTGAGACAGCCTTTCCAACTACTCTTGGGGCTCCATAATAGGGACCTTAAGTTCTTTAGATTCATCTTCAACATTATTTTGAGGTTTATGTCAAATAAATTGAAATATTCCAAGATAAGTGCTAAAACATATTAGCTGGATATTATTACCTTTCACACACACAGACAAAATATGACTTCACACTGGGAGTGGAAGACAACGAACAATCGATGAAATGCACAGAAACCAAAGGTACTTTGTCTGCGAAAGCGTTGTTGACTCTCCTCCCTTGGACTACACTGCAGTGGGAGGCAAGACTATAAAAGTACACCTTAGAGGCCTTCTTCAAACACCTTAGCTTTCTTTCCTAGTGCCTTTTAAGTGACCTTAATATACAAAAAAAAGATGACTTTCGATTCATCCACATAGAGAGACTCTTTTACTACTTGTACCTCTCTTGTTGCACCTCCAGAGTCATTATTCGTCACCTCCTGTAGTATTTTCATTAGAGTATTCCTTTCCATCTTTTTAGTCCCGACTCAACTTGCAGTCGGCAAGTTTTGCCTCATTTGCACTCCAACATATTGCCGTTCTCCCACACATTCTCATTTTCTCTTTACCCTTATCTTGTTCTGTTTTTATCTATTTTACCCATATCTTATCTCATCCTGACTATCAGCATCCTCTCTTGCTCTCCTTACTTTCATTTTTCATTCTTAAGTTCTCTCTCCGTCAAACTCCCATCTCCATCTATTTCCTCATCCCACTGATGGATGATGTGCTGTTGCTTTGAGGGCCTCAATCAGAGAGGCAATGGGTTCGCTGGTGGAGAGCAATCTCGAAGCCAATTCCACTGATAGCCATCACAGTGTGTTGCTACATGACGCAGCAGCTATCACCTGTGGACCGACAGAAATAAAGCGGCCTCTGCGAGTAGCTTCCCCAGGTGGTGCGTTGCTTCGAATGCAAGACGCAAAGGAAATTTTTTGCTGTTGATGTTGTCAAACAGATCAAATGTATTAGTTTGGAGTTCAGCCACATTGGTGCCTGGCAGCCAAGCAGGCTGATTGAAAGAGTACTAAGTGATGCAGGTTCGGAGAGGAGATGGATTGCAGGAGATGCATTGTTGTTGTTCAGCAGTCCTTCATTTTACCTTCTGAGAGCTTTTTGGCAAAGGACACACAGGTGGCCAGAGCACTCTTTCATGTATTCATTTACATTTGAAATGCAAGTACTGGTTCTGCTGGCAAATGAGGAAATAAATGAGAGAACAGTATACTTTGCTGTTGTTGGTTTGCATTATCTTATTTTTTTTATTTTTTTATTGTTCTGAAATGCTGGAGATATTAATATTTCAATTTAGGGCTGCAGCTATCGAATATTTTAGTAATCGAGTATTCTACTGAAAATCCCATCGATTAATCGAGTAATTGGATAAAACATATTTTTGTTTAGTTAAAGAGCAATTATAAATATACATAAGATGTTAGATGTTAATTGACATTACTAAGACTAAATTAAATAATCCAGTAGGTTCATGGCTGTGTATTTAAAAACCCTGAACTTACACCAGTTGACCAAATTCACTGCCTTCACTCAAAAAACTAAGGATCTTACCAAGAAATGTTCTTATTTCTAACCTAAAAATGCCATTACACCTGATAACACACATCACTTAAAAGATTAGGTGTTTTTCCCTCATGTTTCAATTGAACTTTCATTTGTGTCAAGCACATTTTAAGTTCTAGTTAAGTTTTAAGTTAGAGTTCTGGCAGTGTTCAAAATAAAATTATGAGACCTGCTGTATTGGAGCACATTTTCTTAAGTCTAGTTAAAACTGTAGCGGGAACAGAGGTTTAGAGGAACCTATGTACCGGGTGAAGGCTGATTTATGGTTCCGCGTTACAACGCAGAGCCTACATAGCCTACGGCGTAGTCTACGGCGTAGGCTCTGCGTCGATTTAACGCGGAACAATAATTTTGGCGGGGAACATATAGGATAACGAACGAATATAGAATATAGAGTGGATTCAAAATAAAAGTTAAGCACTGAGCTACATGTGTCTCCCGTCTGGGCAGACAGACTGCCTGAGCATGGCATGTTAGTAAAACCAAAAATATCCGCCGCCTCTTTCTTCTACCTTTTACGTGCGCGGCGGCAGCGCGTTGTGTCGCATTAAATGTAGTCCGGGCGTAATACCTGCTTTGAGCTGGTGAAATTAAACGAAAAAAAAAAGAGAAAGAAATTAAACGATTCCTCGAGGCAGAGAAAATTCCTCGATCATTTTTTGTAATCGAATTACTCGAATTATTCAAGGAATCGTTTCAGCCCTATTTCAATTGCTTGAAGGTCAGGCAATATTTTATAATTTTCTAATATACAGTCCAAATATTCTTTGAAATTTTTGTCTCAAACTCTTTATGAGAAGTTTCAGCATCGTTATGTTGTAATGCGTTTTCCCAATAATGTATGGGTCAAATTTTGAACAGGTGGATATAATCCGTGCACACAATGGAAAAGATTCATCTGAGTCTCTGTACAGGCACTAAACTGTCTGAAGGCACTAAACTCTCTGGTACTTTACTAATCTGAGTCTCTGCACAGCCACTAAACTGTCTGAAAGGCACTAAACCCTCGGGTACTTTACTAATCTGAGTCTTTGTACAGGCACTAAACTGTCTAAAGTCCAAATTTGAAAACTCCTTTAACTGCAGCCAGAGCAATTCAGGCTGCAGTTAACATCAAAGTACCTTAACTATCTTTGCTGGGTCCCTGGATAGCTCAGTGGGTTGAGCGGGTGCCATTGCGTCCATGCAGGCAGCACAGGTTCGAGGGCCGGTCTGTCACTCTTTGCTGGGTTTCTTCCCTTCTCTCTCTATTATTTATACCCATGTCCTGTCCACCTACTGTCAATAAGGCCACTAGTGCCTCATCTGATTGTCCTCACAGACTGAAAAGTCAAGATTAATCTACAATTTACATACATTAGTTACCATCTTTTTCTTAATAAAAAGCTGGTCTCTGACATCAAACAAACTCCTTGTGTATAATGTAAGTTTTTGTAGCAAGGGCTTGCTACTTGGGGTCAACCGACAGGACAGCAGACACGGGGTTTTGTGCAGTAATTTGGATTTATTTCACCAAGATACACGTGAACCAGCAGAACCGCTTGCTCTGTCCGTCCTCCCAGCAGAGACCAATTGCTGGTGTGCAGCCGCTTTTTATGTAGCCAGGCAGGGTGGAGGGGTTGATTGGGCACACCTGTCTCCAATCAGCATAGTGGCTGCCCACACCCAATCACCCAATGCTCCACCCTGCCACACACCCCCATCGCCCGACTCAGGGACCATCCGGGGACCATCCGGCCTAGCCAACTCCCACCCCCTTCTGGGTCGGGCCGACCGGCGAGACGGCCACTCTCGGGACTGGGCCGAGGGTGGCCTCAGGGCAGACGGAATCCGCGGCGCTGGCCGAGGTGCTCCCAGGACCGCCTCCGACCGGGCTTGCTACTTGAGGTCAACCGACAGGACAGTAGACACGGGGTTTCGCGCAGTAATTGATATTTATTTCACCAAGACACATGTGAACCAGCAGAACCGCTTGCTCTGTCCTTCCTCCCAGCAGAGACCAATTGTTGCTCTGCAGCCGCTTTTTACGTAGCCAGGCAGGGTGGAGAGGTTGATTGGGCACACCTGTGCCCAATCAGCTGAGTGGCTGCTCCCCGGCAGCCCACACCCAATCCTCCACCCTGCCACAGTTTTAAACATCACTTACCTTCTCACAACATTCTCACTTCCTTCTCACCGCACCTGCAAGTTCTCTGCTTCAAATACATCAAAGGATGTCCCTCCCTTTCAGCACTTGTACTATATTGGGGTTTTTCGGATGGGGTTAACTGCACCGATTCTGTTGCTTTTGGTCATTCTCTGACAGTTCAGAATTGGATGTGAGGCGTTTCAGTGATCCTTTGCAAATAGTGAACAAGAAACATCTCAAAACTTATATGGACAACTGCCCAAAGAATAAAGAAAATAATAATAAAAACAATTTTTTTTAAATCAGCTGCAGTATGCCAATAGAGAAAGCATATACTGCAAGTCAACAGCATATTTGGGGAAATAAAACTCTTGCAACCTGGCATCATCACCTAGCCCCCCAACCCCACCCCCTAAATCCTAATATAATATTTTTAAGGGGAATGAATGCATGAATGCCTAATGTTACTCAAAGGGGACTCAAAATGTCCATCACAACCTGATCATGAGAAATGTAAAAAAATACAAAAATACAAAAAAAAAGTCTGACCAATGTCCCACTGGCATTTCTTTCGTGGTGGCAGCACATTTTTATTCTTCAACACCCATTAACATGTAATGTTTTGCTGAAGAGCTTGTGCTCCTTTGACATATCTTTGTTATTTTCATTGTTTTATTTTTTCTGGCTCTCATCAGCCGCTCATCGTCTGTGCATTGTAAAACACCTCAGCTGATGGATATGACATTCGGGGTCATGTCATTGTCATAATTAAAGGCTGGTGTACTTGATGACAGTATCACTGCCCTTCTTTATTAAGGATAATGTTGAATTAATTGTGACACTTCACGACTGACTGTACTGTACGTCTTTGACATCTATATACATTGTATACTTGTATTGTTTGTTGTTGGGCCATTTAGCACTTTTCCTTTTGACAGAAACGCCTCCAATGGAAGACATCTGCAGACTATCTCATCTGGCTCTTTTTGATCTTTAATGGCGAGCCAAGCCACATTTTGAAGGAAGTTCATTTTGATATCTTTAATTATCCTCAATTATTTTGGTCAATACCCACCAATCATGATCATAGGTAATGGTCGAGTGCATAAATGGTCAATCTCTTGCTCTTTTTGTCCCCCACTGATGAAAAAACCCCTAGAGATTCTTAAACTCGTCCACTTTAGGCAGCGACTTACTCAGTGTAAGATGGTGAAATATCTCTCTGTGGGCTTGGGAACACCTCTGTCTATCCCCACCAGTACAGCTGGAAGAGAGGGAGGTCTGAGTATATCTGCTTCGCCTGTTTCCAGGAGAAGAGTCACATAATGGATGGATTTAGCAGTTTCTTTTTCCACACTTGTTCGTAGCTGTTCAAACACTGACTTCATTCCTGAAGAACTTGTCCTGTGTAGGAGTATTCAGATACAGTGTTTACCTTCAAGTATGCAGAGGTTTGATTAGTGTGTTGCATGCAAAAAGTCTGACTCCTAGTAATATCTTCCCAAGGGATGTCTATATTTGCTTTAGCCTCAGGTGGCATCTTGATGTGTATCGAGCAGACGCTCAATAATAGGCCAGGAGCTCTACATTATTGACGGCTGCGAGTCTCTGCTCTCTGAAGATGTTGACTTCAGAGAATGAGACGGAGGGGAACGATAGACACAGAGAGAGAGAGAGAAAGAGAGAGAGAGAGAGAGGGAGAGAGAGAGAGATGGTACGGATAAACAAAAAAGAAATGGATACCGATAAGAGGACAGATATGAGCAGAGTGAAAATGCAATGTTACATCACTCTTTTTATTTGCTGTTGCTCCTCTCCTCCCTCCTCCAGTCTGTAGCTGGGCCAAATAAATCTGCAGAATAAGGAAGAGAAGTAGAGGTATCAAATGTTTTTTTTTTTTTTTCTACATTCCCTCAAACATCAACCAGCAGCCATGTAAACAGAGCACATTTTCCACCCATGTACAGAACACACAGAAATGCAAGAAATTCTTCATTATCAAAATGATCAGATGACAGCTGGGACATTACTGGCTTGAATGAACTAATTTCAATTTTATTGTTGTAGTGTGAAAAAAGGGAAAAGATTAAAACAAAAGAAATAGATGCACGTGTGGAAAGGGGGTGAGTTGTAAAGGTGCAATGAATTTTGTCCAAATCTCAAGCAATTGGAGAAAAAGGCTACTTAAGGACTCAGTTTACACCTCTTATCCCTCTTTTTGGCCCACTTGAAACAGATGCTGGTACTGTACCAGAGCCGGTTCAGAGTTGCTTCAACTCTATACCCTTCTCAGTGTGTTTTTTCTAAGGGCCACGATAGCATAAAAATGAAATGAAAAAATAATTTAAAGTCAAAGCAGCAGTGGAAGAACGTAGATTAAGATTTTTTTTTTTACACCAGTGTCCATTATTGCCTGACTAGATGCTATTCTGGCTCTGACTTTTTGATACTTGAAAGAAGGCACTAAGTCTTATATAGCACTGAAGCTCTTTTGATCAAGAAGGACTATTTTAGACTTCAGTGGTCACTAACAAAGCAAACAGCACAAAGAGAGCTCCAGATAAAATATAGCCAAAAATGTATGCTCCATTAGAATTATATCACATAATCCGGTTGCCCCAATGAGACCATATTTCATTGTTCTGGTTATGCTGAAGTTCTGAAATAGCTTTAAATATTTAAGTAATCTCAGACCAGTATTAGCCCAATCAATTACTTATTACCTATTAAATAATTTAGGACCAGATTAAAAACAACTCTTAAGTAAAAATGGGAGATTTAACTTGCAAAAATAATTAGCATTTCTCTGCAGACTGGGTGTCTCATGGATGGATAAAGCCCCGAAGGTCACATTTTGACGCATGAAATTGGCATTCAGCAGAAATTGTAAATATGAAGGTAACTGATCATCTAAATTTTCTTAGCTGAGCACTAACAAAGTCCACATTCGGAGTTAAGGTGGTGTAGGTTTTAAGACTATTATGGTGAAACAGCTAAATATTAATTACTTTGAGACTAACCCTCAAAAAGATTAACATACCAGTAAGGCTGTTTCCACATGCGGGAATTTCAGGTAGAGTTTTTGGGGCCGGGCCGTCTGTGTGTGTCTCCTTTACCAGTAAGAGCCCTGTAATGTGGCCTCCAGAAACCTTTATGTGGGCAAAAAATGGCCCTGTAGTAGGAGAGGGCTGATCAAAAGGGTCTACCTGGTGGGTGGTCTCTGCTGATTAGGTATTCTAAAAGCAGGAAATGACATTCAGCCCTCACATGAACATAAATCATGTGACCACAAATCATATAAGCATTTGGACAAGAGACATTTTGCTACGAGTACAAGCTGTGCTAGTTTTTCAGTCAAAGGTTCTTGTGTGGCGCTACAGTTACATGGAGACATCCCAGCTTAAGGGGCAGCGGAGACGGTCGGCCCTCTTAGAGGTTCCTGTCTGGCATATTTACCCTGAACTCCTGATAGTGGAAACGTGCCTACAATCTGCTTGCTGTGAAATGCTGCAAAAAAAAAAAGAAAAACGCATAATTTGAACCCAATTTGAAAACTGTGAAAGAAATTTCCCTTAACAATTCAGTGCAGAAATTGTAACTGGAGCTAGCAAAAGCCCAAAGTTTAGTTTTGAGATATAGCTACCTTGTTACTGCACAGTTATGGTTCTAGCAAGAATCCATCCATCCATCTTCTTCCGCTTATCCGTTACTGGGTCGCGGGGGCAGCAGCCTCAACAGAGATGCCCAGACTTCCTTCACCCCAGACACTTCCTCCAGCTCTTCCGAGGGGAGTCCGAGACCTTCCCAGGCCAGCCGAGAGACATAGTCTCTCCAGCGTGTCCTGGGTCTTCCCCGGGGTCTCCTCCCGGAGGGACATGCCTGGAACACCTCCCTAGGGAGGCGTCCAGGAGGATCCGATACAGATGCCCAAGCCACCTCAGCTGACTTCTCTCAAAGTGAAGGAGTAGCGGCTCGACTCCGAGCTCCTCCTGGGTGACCGAACTCCTCACCCTATCTCTAAGGAAGCGTCCAGCCACCCTGCGAAGGAAACTCATCTTGGCCGCTTGTATCCGCGATCTTGTCCTTTCGGTCACTACCCAAAGTGCATGACCATAGGTGAGGGTAGGTGCGTAGACTGACCGGTAAATCGAGAGCTTCGCTTTTCGACTCAGCTCCTTCTTCACCACGACTGTCCGGTACATCGACCGCATAACTGCGGACGCTGCACCGATACGTCTGTCAATCTCACGCTCCATCTTTCCCTCACTCGTGAACAAGACCCTGAGATACTTGAACTCCTCCACCTGAGGCAGGACTTCTCCACCCACCCGAAGAAGGCACGCCACCCTTTCCCGGTGGGGAACCATGGCCTCGGTTTTGGAGGTCTAGCAAGAATATCGAGTTGTTTCCAGGTGAGCTGAGATGTAAACTTTCCGTTGTGTCTTGGGAAACTCCTCCGCAAGGAGGCTTTGAGAGGCATTCTAATTGGATGCATGAGCCATCTCTGACTCTATTCCAAATCCCTCCCAGATCACTCTCTAAGGTAGAGTCTGGTCACTGAGTGAACTCATTTCACTTGTGTCTGTGTTCTTGTTCTTTTGCTCACTACCTACAGTTCATGACCATATGTAATGTTAGGAACGTTGACTGACTGGTAAACAGAGAGGATTGCCTTTCAACTCCATTCTTTCTTAACCATTACAGACCGATACAGAGTCGATGTTACTGCAGATGCCCCCTCAAAATGTCTCTTGATTTCCTACCCCAATTTTCCCTCCAACTCGTTAGCAAGACTCTGAGATACCTGAACTCTTCTTCTTAAAACAGAGCCTTGTCTCCAATGTGGAGAGGCACTCCACCCTTTTCCAACGATGAATCATGATCTCAAAGTTGGAATTGTTCATTCTTATCCTCACCACTTCACACTTTCACTTGTTGCAAGTGACAGTTCACGCTAAATCATCTTCCTTTTGGGAAGGATAAGGAAGATAGTGTTTAGTGGATCCCCTTCAAAAAACCATATCACATGTTACACATGTTACACTACCCCACCAACCATGATCTCTGGCTGTCACAATCTCTATGATCTGAGCATAAAAAGACACCTCCAATACACTGCAACCATTTCAGACATGTGGACAAACGTACATATTGTACTTTCTGTAACACAAGGAAAACTGCATGTTCTGCAAGGAAGGGAATTGTGCCAATGTGATAGATTAAATGGCAGTTGATCAAGATTGGGAAAGAATATGGTAGAGTAAAAAGAGGAGTTGAGGTGAGGAGAGAGAGCAAAGCGTTGAGGCTTCTGTTCCGGTCCGACTCTTCAATTATTCATGGCTGCTTGCCTCACTGTACTGCCTGGAGAGCTCTGGTCACTGCAAGAGAGAAAAAAAAGGAAACAGGATCAGGTGAAAATCTAATATAGGACTGGACCCTTTATCTTCATTGTGCCAAAATGGGGGCAGTTGGTTGTGGGGATAGTTTGTGTCTATAATGTGAAACTTTGCGAAGTGATTCTCAATTACAGATGCCCTGCCTTGACCTTGGAGCAGATGGGGCAAATATAATATAGTGGAATGAGCTTAGTTTTGGATTTATAAAATCTGTATCTATCTAAACTGAGATAACACTAAAAATAACAGTTCTCTCCAAATGACTGGCTTCTTTTTTCTAGTTTGTGTATAAAATAATTTAATTGTTTTAACTGTTCTTAGATTTGTTAGTAACATATTTGTCTTTTTTTTACTCTGTCTTAAAAAAAGAAAAAAAAAACATGACAAGTCAACTTGCACTGCACTGTTCCAGATGGCAGCTACAGGGAAACCTAATTTTAAACTTTTGTAAAAAGTCAGCTACTTTGCTTCTTAGAAAGCAAGTCAGTAAGCAGTTATGCGATGTTGGTGAAAAGACAGCTGTTATTAACTGTCATGATATTTTAAGCCTGCTCATATTGTATGGTGGTTGGTTCAAACTTTGATGTAAAAAATGGATGTGTAGGAGCCCAAAAAGGATTCTCTTCTGTTTTTGCTTTTCAAAATATCTTTCTTGCAAATAATATCAATGTTTTTTTCAGAGGTCATGTACTGTAGGTAAAAAATCAACTCTAAACCCTCAATATAATACAAGCCTGTCAGTTTTATTTATATTACATTTGCTGTACCTGTAAAGTGGGAAATGCAAGCTTTATCGGAGTCACAAACATGCAAACCTCATGGAAGGAAGACGTGAAGAGGAATCGAGTTGCTGACTTAAAGCAGCTGCTGTGAACAGAGGTGTCTAAAGACATGGTCTGAAACACGGCAGACTTTTCATGAAAACCTCATTACATTGAGTAGAATTTTGAAAAAAGATGGCATAATGTGTTTCTTCACACCCGCTGGATTTCAACAAACAAAAGAATTTCCTGGTTAAACCGCAGATTGTTCAGATTTAACAGTGCTTTCATGCACAAATATTTAATTAAAAAAGTGCAATGTCTGAGAAGTACTTTCAAAAAGAAAAAAAAAATATAGCTTTAGCTGAGTATTCACTAACTGAATATTTAGCATACCCTACTGTACTAGTGAAAATATTCAGTCACTTACTGAAGCTTTAAACATAAGGCTGACATAAGAAGAAAAAAACATTTCAGCAATAGCCATTTGTAACAGACTCAGTTGGAGTTTTCATACAAAATCCATGAAATAAAAATGCAGCAATTGAGAAGTATTTCAAAAAAACACTCCAAGATATGTCAGTATATCTTAAACTGAGAGAAAGCCTAGTGACCCACACCCAACAATTGAGAATTGCTGACTTACATGGATCTTATCCTCGCTTATTTTCTACATAAAATGTGGAATAAAAAGTTATGATGACTTGGAATTGCATTTCTGACCATATCCTACCAACTATTTATTTATTTATTACGAAAAAAATGACATAAGAACTGCACTGGCAGGATGACCACCACCTTCTAGACGTTTTATACTTTCCTAAGTAGCTGAGAAGTTAAACCCATCATTGCACAAAGATCTATAAAAGTGTATTATGTGCGAAATTGGACTCAGAGATGTGAACGTTTTAATTTCAATTACTGTTCCTGATATGGTACATTTTCTGGTTTTCTGAACCTTGGCAATGGTACCCATTGCATCTGTCAGCAGATTTTACTAATGATTGAGAGGGAAAAATAACTTAAAAATGTCCAAAAGTGAAGTGTCATCATTCTATTATAATACTGCTACAGTTATTTCATTATGTGATGGAAACAATTTAGGTCTGTACTTGAAGTGTGAATACGAGTTGAATTTCTGAAGTTGGTGTTTCATGATCAGAGTAAAAGGAGTGTGAAATGGAGAGGCAGGGATGGGGAAAATAAAAGCAGTAGCTTTCGAGCTACTATAATGTATTCCTTCTCACTGTGAAGTCTAAAATTCAAATGATCAAGTTGGAGGAATCACTTGTGTCCATGTTGTATTTGAAAAAAAAAGTGAATCTGTTCACACCTATGAACAAGGACCTGTGCTTTTTTTACAACTTGGATACATTTCTATGTAATACCAAAGTTTGGAAACTTTGCAGGCTCCCAATGTTGTGGATGCTCCTGTGAGACAACCACCCTAAACTTTGATGCAGGCCTACTACTGTACATTTGGATGAGGCCTTCCCTGAAAAGATGACACACCCCACTCTACCACATTAGATAAGATGACCCTGTCTCCAAAGGCAGAATCAAATTGCAATGGCAAAGTCAAATGCCAAGCAACCCAAACGATCCACTGCTACACCCACAGGAGATGTTTTGCTGGCACAAAGGGATCCTGCAAAGTATTGGGCAAAATTTTCTAATGTTGTGGCATAACTCTGTATCTCATTTCTTAGTCGGTTTTTCATCATCAAACTTCAGAAACTGAGTTTAAATAACATACAAAAGCCATCTCTGGCAGGCCTTCTTATTTCCACCCGGAGATGAATTCACACTCACAACACGTGCAGGACTCCCTTCTGAGCACACTGCCACAACAGTGCTAGAATTTTAATATGTCTTACACTGTAGAGTGAAGCATTACATGGACGAGGCTCGCAGTTGCTTTCAAGGGATTTCAAGGGGTCCTGATCTCCATTTGCTCGTCTGAACCCTCAGGGATCAAAGGACGGAGAAAAACCAGAAAAAAGTGTTTGCAGGAGATCACATGAACAGATGGCTGGCTTTTTTTCCCTCTTCTTTCTTACTCCACTATTACGCACACTCATCTTTGAATCTTTGAGACTATCCAACAGATGATCTCAAATATTTATGTAATGAATAGATGGAAAGTGAAAGGTTAACCTTGCTAGTAAATTGCTGTTAAATGTCCGCTGACCTGTTGGACTTTCTTAGTAACACAGACAATAAAAGCATCTGTAACATTGCTGCAATACCACTGACTAACACAGGCACATGCTTACACTGCTGTCCTTTGGAATAAGAACAAGCTCCTTAAGCACACTATGTGGATATTTGATTAAGTTTTATTTAGTATTTTTTTTTTATCTCCTACCGTCTTTATTGTTCAGCTGTGTTTTTTATTTAAATATTTATACACTTATATAACTTTTTCTGATGTAGTGTGTGTTGTGTGGGATGTCTGTATGCTACTGAGAGCCTGAATTTCCCTTTGGGGATCAATAATGTATCCACTTATCTATCAAGCTGAAGGATTGGCTATGCACATTTAGCAAATGTGAAATAAGTGTTTTATTTTCTCGTACAATATTGCTACGTGATTCAGTAAAGAATTTCATTTGGTGAAAATTGCACATTCTGTGCTTCTGAACTGAGCATTGTTGCAAGTAAAAGAAATTAAAATGACACTCTGGGATCAGTTGTGTTAACATGAGCTCAAGCTCAGGGTTGACGTACAGAATGCACTTATTGTTCTGGTACGTGTTCCACAAAGCAGATTTTAATTGCAGATTTTTGAATCTCCAGAGAAGATGACATATTGCTTGCATACACCTTATTTTGTGTGTTGAAACAGTGATGTCACGTTTATGAAACTGGGATTTGTATTCATCTATTTAAAGTACCGTACTGAGGTTTATAGCAATTTGAAAAACAAGATCATGTGTTGTTCAGGCCCATAGCAGGTGAAGTTCTCTACACTAAAATGTGTTTGTTTTGTTGGATCGGCTCTGGCAGAACCCCGTGAGGCTGTACAGGATTAAACCGCTATAGAAAATGGATGGATGTATTGATCTTTTGGTTTTTTGTTTGTTTGTTTTACATATACTCTGAATTGATTAAAGTAATTGAGTATGGAGCCTGAGTTAAGTAGCATTGAAAAAAGTTTCAACTAAAGGATTAAGTTCCGCTAGAAGGAAAGTTAAAGGGTTCTTAGTTCTGTGCTCAATGCACAGTTTCTGTATTTAATTAAATGTGGATGTTACAAAATTACGTCTTTTCTGAGATCTGCGTGATGAGTTCGAATTTTCCCACATCCTTTGCTTTGTTTATCACTATCACAATATTTTTTTAAAGTGCATTATTAATTTATAACTGCAGATGACAAAAAAAATAACTGGTATTGGACAGTCATACTGTACAAAAATGTCAAGGTTCAGGGCCCTGCACCATCTGAGACGATACCGTAACCAAACAGACACATTTGGGCCTAATCTGAGCTACTTTTACCAAATGTTGCCCAAGGCTTCTGGCCAGGGTCTAACTTTGTTTAAGCCGTGTGTTGTGATGGCCAGGTGTGGCCCAGTAGTTCAAAGAGAATGCAGATTTGCGCCAAATGTGGGCAAAGGTAAACTTGTATTATTCAAAAGTCAGTGGACAAAGACTTGATTTCTTCATTTAATGTAGGGCTTGGCTGGCAAAGTTTGTTGTTTTTTTTCCTCTGATAGCAAAGAATGGTTGGATTAAGTTAAATTGAATTGAAAGCTATTAAATCTGACCAGTAAGCTCAGTGTTGGTTTTGTTCATCATTGCACACAAGCGGTCATCATTCATATGTCAAGTTTCGTCCAGTTCAGAAAACGTTAAACGACAAAACAATATTGGAGAATACGAAATAATAACAGCTGTGTCTCTGTTCTTCACAGGATGGCATGGGCAACCTCAGAATAACAGAGAAGGGCCTGAAACTGGAGGGGGACTCAGAGTTCCTGCAACCCCTTTATGCCAAAGAAATCCAGTCCAAACCAGTAAGTCATACATATAAACACTCAACACCATGCATTATAAGACATGCATACTTTACGCCCATTTCAGATTGGAATACACAACAGTGTTTGTATTGTTGTTGCCACCACAATGACTGTCCTGTCTGTCTTTGTTGTTTCTGCATTCCAAACCAGGGGCGTCAATTGGGTATGCCAAGGTACGGCAGCTGCCACACCTTGGCTTCAGGGGAAAATAGAAATGTTTGTTTTTTAAATATATTTATGGAATTACTCTGTGTCTATTTGTATTGCTTATTCTATTATTTAATACATATAGAATAACTACAAATGCAAATCAGAACAACGTGATCGATTTCACTAGTTATTATACACTGCAAAAACTCAAAATCTTAACAAGAATATTCGTCTTATTTCTAGTTAAAATGTCTAATTTTTACGCAAAAAAAATCTCATTACATTTAAGACAAGACTCAAAAACAACAATTTTCACCTGTTTCAAGTAGATTTTCACTTAAAATAAGTAGAAAATCTGCCAGTGGAACAAGATTTTTTTGCTTGTAATGAGAAGATAAATCTTGTTCCACTGGCAGATTTTTCTACTTATTTCAAGTGAAAATTTACTTGAAACAGGTGAAAATGGTCAAATAAGATTTTTTGACTAAAAATGAGACATTTTAACTAGAAATAAGACAAATATTCCTGGTAAGATTTTGATTTTTTTGCAGTGTGAGCGAGACTGCATTTGAAAAAGTTCCAATTTTCTTGACCACACAGATAAGCTACATAGACTTCTGTGATGAGTATTTGCTGGGCGTGTTGATTGATACTCTACTTAAGTTCTGTGACTCGTAACCTTGCCATACCTTAGCTTCGACTGAATTGACGCCACTGTTCCAAACCCACAGAAACATCTACAATACAACAAAAAAGGCAGCCTTGCCCCCTTTGAATCATGCGCTGAATTTGATTGTCCATCACTAATTGTCACTGCGAGTTGTAGTACAGCCCTGAAATCCAGAAGAGATTGGATTCAACGTTGGTCTGTGAAGTGGGTGAAAGAAGAGTTTCTTTATTATGAACTGATAATAAAGGGTCAGCAACTGCTCATGTACAATATTTTCAAAATGTACATGCTTAAAAACTGTGACATGTCGGTTTTGTATAACATAAAAATGTCATGGGATGAGTTGCCGAGAGGAACCAAACACAGGAGACCAATAAGCTGGTGTACAAAGTCCTTTTTCTTTTAACAAAATATGCTGTGTGGTCAGGTAATCCAAAATAAACACCATCGCCTCCATGACAAGAATAGGATAAGAAGACAACAAAAGAACACAGCAGGATGGCAACTCTGAATGATAAAGACGGTGACAGACCAGCAGCGAGGAAGGGACAGACAAAAGAATGTAGAGGGAGAGAAGGCTAACGAGACACAGGTGTGGACAATCGGGGACGACAGGAGCTACAAAATCCAATCAGAACTAAACACACAAGCAATTGGACTTTCAAAATAAAACAGGAGGCAAGACGTAAAAACAAGATTAAACCAGAAGAACCATGGAAACGCACAAGAAAAGAAAACCAAAACCTAAGAACAATTCAAGTAAATATCTGCTAACTGCCGATCTCGTAAGTGGACAGGCAGCCAGTGCCCCAACTTCAAGGTTGGGGTGTGTTTTTTGCCAGTGAGGGGGAGGGAAGAGCTAGCTCTGAATGTTGTTCAAAGACCAACAAATCTGACATTATCCAGAAATCGCTTAAACTTCCATTGAATGAGTTTTGTTATACCTTACTGTCAGTTGCAGTCGCAGTTGCAGTCAATGAGGGAATAAAAAATAAAATCAAAAAACATAATTTGGCCTGAAGTGGTGATATAATAATTTAAAAAAATAAATAAAATTATTGAAAACATATCTTTTTGTATGAAGACATATATTTTTGTATAAAGTCTCTATCATATTGAAAAGGATGACATTTCCTAATCCTTGCCATTCTTTGGGCTGCACACTGACATCATAGACCCAAGTCATAGTAGAGTTATCGATCTTCCCTTTATTTTTATTCCACTCAAATTCACACCGTGCTGCTTTTGCTGTACCTCATAAGTGGATAGTGTGAAGCTGTATTTCTAAGCTCTACGGATGTTATCAGCTTTAGATGTTAGATAGATGTTAATACTTACATATATACTGTTTATTATCATGCAATGCCCTTCACCATAAAGGCTGCACTGTAAAACAATGGAAGGAAGTGTTTTGTTTTCCATTTTTTAAGCCATTACTGAGAAATATCAACATTTTATGCCACATTTAGACTCCTCATTCTGAAGTGGCTGAAGTAGCATTGTCACTTTTGTTTTTAGTTGCGGTTTGGCTAGGGTAAGAGATTAATAACTTTTGATTTTTTTTTTGGCAATGGAAACCTCTTGAGTGAGGAAAACTTTCTCTCCCCATGAATAGACTGTCCCACAATCCAAAATCTTTTTTTTTTTCTATACCTTGTCTGCACATACATATATTTACTTTATTAATATATATATATATATATATATATATATATACACACACACACACATACATACCTATTTTTTTATTTTTTTTCGGGGTGGGTGACATCCGCTGCTAATCCAGGACGCGAGAACACACATGGAAGCGCACATCGAGCACTGGGAATCTGCAAGAAAGAAAAAAAAAACAGAAAAAAAAAAAAAAAAGACACGACACAGACACAAAACGGGCAGAAACACGAGCAGCAACCGTCCCAGGACCCAATCACAGCTAGGCTAAGCTACTGTGACTAACTAAACCCCAAAACTACAGAGCGATCCAAAATCCAAAATCCAATCGAAAATCTTCAAAATATCATTTTTTCTCACCACCCCTTCTGCAAAAGACAAGAATGAGAAATCTCTATGAGACCAGTGCTTTGAAAGTGGATCTCATTTTATTTCCTGCCTGTTTATTTGAGGACACGAGCGCCATTATGTAATGATGGATTTCCTTGAGCCCTACTACTCAGTTCAGGTGGCTGCGTTTCATTCTGTGTTATGAGAAAACAATATTTGCCTTGTCAACACCGAAACTGCAAGACAGTGTGGCATCTTCATCAGTTTTATTCAAGGAAATCTTTGGTGTTTACAGATCCAATTGCAAAATCTATCTGAGGTCCTGGTTTGTTTGGATTGCACATTAACATTCTGAGGAGCTTTTCCGCTGTCCTCGCCACTACAGGAGAAGCATCCAAGCCTGCAGAGATGGGCCAGATAAAGTGACAGGCACTCTCTTCCCTCTGTCTCTTCTGCTTCGACAGTAATAATCTCTCGGTGCGAGTGGTGGACGGATGGCTTGATAATGCAAGAGAGCAGCATGCTTTATCACTGTAGTCTAGGACCTTCCGCGGGCTGAGAGACACTGAACAATGGAGACAGGGGAGCAGAAGGAAACAGGAGAGTGTGAGGGAGCGGGGGGAGCACAGCGACAATGGAGATGACGAATAAGCGAGCAGAAGAAGAAGCAGTAATAGAGACAAAAACAAGGAGACAGATGGTGGAGGACTGAATTAGAACAGCAGAGATTGGAAGCTGGAGAGCCTGATTTGACGGGCAGTGATGCACAGAAGGTAGCCAAGTTAAAACTGACTCCAGCATGCACGACATATTCACAGTGTGGCACGACACAGTGAAATATTCATATTAAAATTAAGTCTCAAGTTGTCCAGGAAGCAGAAGGAGATGACACGGATAATATCCCTGCTGTATAATTTGGCGTTAGGCAGGTTTTTTTTATTTTTTTATTAGTGCAGGCCAACACGGGAAGATATTTATCAACAAATAAGAAATAAGAGTCTGATAGTGAGAAGACTGTTTTAGTGCCTTTCATGAGAGGAATATATCCAATGCTGCTAGAAAAGGTATTGGAAGTGGAGATTATGTCGTTTACTAATAAATTTAGTAGGGAGATAAGTAAAACAAATCGGAGTAAAAATGGAGCAAATTAAAGAATAAATAGAATGTTAAAGCGGAGATAAGAGGAAAGGGAAAACTGAACAGAAGCAGGGAAGGCTTGAGGTATGGTTGGTTGGATAACAAAAGGTGATACTAAAAGGAAACAAGCCTCTACATGTTTGGACAGATTAAAAAAAAACATTATCCAAAAAGGAGAACTTTTGTTAATATTCATTTTTATAAACAGTTCTTTGTTTTATTCCAGTTTCTACTCATTTTCTTCAGCTATTGAACATATTTCCATAAAACGTGTATTTGGCACATTTCTCCACGTGACCAAAGTGCAGAAAGGTTAATTTTTCTCTGAAAAGGTGAGGTGCACCACATTTATCCGGTCATTACAGATGACTTATTCAGAAATGTATGTTTAAGTTTGTTTAAAAGGGTGCTGCAATTTAGTTTTGTGATTTTTTTAAATATTGTTTTTTTTTTAAATATTGATTAAAAAGTTATAGAAAGCAAAAAAAGTTGTCATCTATTCGGCAAAGGCTTGGACTGAAGTGCCTTTATATTTTGGATTATAAAAACAATAGAATGTATATTTGAATGGTGATCTAACACAGAGAAGTGAGAGGAGTTTGGTGCAAGTTGTTGGATGGGTGCTGATCCCATCATTTATTGTACAGGGGTCAGTGCAATAACGCCATTATTCACCCAGCTTAGAGGCACTGAACATATAGGTCATCATTTAGGTTATCACACTGTGACACTGACTAGTGTCCTAATATTTAAAAATATTCAAAGATACATTTTTTATCATGAGTAAAAATTGCTGTGCAACAGTTGCAGTACAACGTGGGAAAGTAATACAAGAAAATAATACATAAATAGAAATAAGTACACACTAAAGAAGTAATAAGGAGACAAAGTGGAACAGTGGTAAAGTAATTAAGTGATAAGTAGCATGAATTAAATTAAATTAACAGTACAACTAGTAAAGTGATAAAGTGACGATTGGTTAGTGAAGATTGAAAACTGAGTGACATCAGGCCACAGTGTGCCCACTGTCCAACTCATGGCTGGAGGCAGCTGCATTATAGAGTCTGATGACCACAGGAAGAAAAAGACTCTCTCTGGCGTTCAGTGTTACACAGGGGAGAATGAGTCTGTTGCTGAAAGAGCTTCTGGTCGGGGTAAGCACCTGGTGAAGAGGGTGAGCATTGTTGTCCAGGATACTGTGCAGTTTACGCAGTATCCTCCTCTCAGAAACCAACATCAAGGAGTCCAGCTGAACCCCCAGGACAAAGCCAGCCTTCCCAATGATCCTGCTGATCTTGTTGGCGTCTGCTGCCCTCGCCTTGCTGCCCTAGCACACAACAGCAAAGAAAATAGTGCTGGCCGCCACCAATTGGTAGAACATTTCCAGCATGGTGTTGTAAACGTTGAATGACCGGAGCCTCCTCAGGAAATAGAGACGACTCTGGCCCTTCTTGTACACAGCCCCAGTGTTCTTTGTCCAGTTAAGTTTGTTATCTAGGTATACTCCCAGGTATTTGTAATCCTGGACAACATCCACCATTACACCGTTGATGGAGATGGGTGTGGGGATAGATTTTCCTCCTGTGGAAATCCACCGCCAGCTCCTTTGTCTTGGTGGTGTTTAGGTGCAGATGGTTGTTTGTACACCACTCAACCCCACAAAGGAGCCCACAACGTCCCTTTACTAATCGTCCTTCCCCTCACTGACACAGCCAACGATAGCAGAGTCATCCGCAAACTTCTGCAGGTGGCATTACTCGGAAAAAAGGGGAGGGACAGAACAGTTCCCTGTGGATCCCCAGTGCTGCTGGCCACAGTGTCAGACACACCGTCCTCCAGTCTGACATACTGTGGTTGACCTGTCAGGTATTCGATAATCCAGGAAACCAGGGGAGGGTCCAACTACATCGCCGAAAGCTTACTACCCAACAGAGCAGGCCAGATGGTGTTGAACCAACTGGAGAAGTCCATGAACATGATTCTCACAGTGCTACCCGGTCTATCCATGTGTGCGTAGGCACAGTGGAGCAGGAAGTTGATGGCATTCTCCACTCCTAGTCTTGGATGGTAGGCAAACTGAAAAGGGTCCTGTGACAAGCTGACCAGGGGCCGAAGAAGTGCCAGGACCAGCCTCTCCAGTGACTTCATCAGATGAGACCTCAGTGTCATTGGTCTGTAGTTATTGGAGGTGCTGGAATGTGCTTTATTCAGTACTGGTATCAGGCAGGATGTCTTCCACAGCACAGGAACCCTTTCCAGACTTAGGCTCTGGTTGAAGATATGCTGCAGGACTCCATTCTGGATTGCACATAATTTGAGAACCCTCTGGTTGACACCTGACGCTTTTTCTTGCCCAGCTCCTTCCTCACCTGATGTGCCGTGAGGGTCTGTCTGGGTGTTGTGTTGATGGGGTTGAGGAGAGGTGATGGTGGTGGGGGAAGGTGATGTGTATTGATGATCCTGGGGGTGTGGATAGGGGATGGTGGAGGGGAGGGGATAGGTAGAACGTCATCAGGTAGGAACGCAGGGGGGGGCAGGAGGGCCGGATGTTTGGTGGTGGATGGTGGTAGAGGAACTAGGGGAGGGGTAGTCCGGAGCCCCCTCATCAAATCTATTGAAAAATACATTCAACTCATTGGCTCGTTCAATACCACCTCCAACTGTCTGGCTGCCAGATGGTTTGTAGCCAGTGATTGTCCTCATGCCGCTCCACACAGAGTTTGTGTTCAGGTTTCCTTCTGTAGCTGTCTTTCCCCTGTTGGATCCTCTCTTTAAGCACTGTCTGAACTCTCCTCAACTGCTCCCTTTCCCCATCCTGGAAGGGCCTCTTCTCATTCAACAGGACCTTGATGTCTCTGGTGACCCAAGCCTTGTTATTGGGGAAACAGCATACAGTCACTGTAGGGACAACATTGTCGACACAGTAGTTGATGATCCGTCAGATCATCAAGGTCCTTTCCATGCGAATCACAGAGCAACTCCCAATCCGTTAGCTCAAAGCATCCCTGCAAAACTTCATCAGTCTCCTGTGATCACAGTCCACAGGAAGCAGTTGGACTTGTGGCTTATATATGGGCCCCAGGTGAATGTGGTTGTGATCTGATCTTCCAAGAGGAGGGAAACTAGTAGAACTGTATGCTTAATATTTGCATACAGCAGGGCCAGTGTCTTGTGTTCTCTGGTCGGACAGTCCACAAAATGCTTGAAAGTGGGCAGTGTAGCAGCCAGAGTGATATGGAAATCCCCAGATATCGCGATAAATGCATCTGGGTGCCGTGTCTGGAGTCCCGCGAAGACGGCGTGGATGACATCACCCGCATGCGCCACGTTTGCAATCGGAGGAATGTAAACAGCCACGATAATCACGTATGAGAACTCCCTCAGCAGATAATATGGCAGCAGACTCAAGGCAAGACATGCTCCTTTACAGTTAAGTGACCAGGATGACACCACTTTATTACCACACTATTGTTAATAAGAATGCCAAACCCCCACCTTTCCTCTTACCACTCTCATGGTGACTCCTGTTCGCCCGAACAGTCTGAAAGCCAACCAAAGTAACGCTAGAGTCTGGAATGTCCTTGTGGAGCCACATCTCAGTGAAAGACAGCACGCTGCTCTCACGGCACCACCGCTGAGTCCTCACCAGGCCTGCCAGCTCATCCATCTTATTACCTAGCGACTCACGTTCCCCATTGTGATGGAAGGGAGATATGGTTTATATCTCTGCTTCTTTTCCCGGACTTTACGTCCAGCCCTACACCCCTTGTACTACCTCCAAAGTTCTCTAGGGATCTAGACCTGCCGCATTGTTGCGGACGGAGATGCGATTGGGAAAATATTGCCCCAATAATGAGGCACACGGACAAAAAACATGGAAAAAAGTTCCCATGTATAATTAGCTCAGGTTAGCCCAGCAACTTATGGAAAAAATACAGTAATAAGAAAATAATAGATGCGAAGAAAATATCTCAAAGTATGTAAAAGAGGGAGGTCAACTGTTGCAGGCAGCTGCTCGAAACAGCGCTGGAAGTAGTCGTTTGAGTGACTGAATAAAGTTGAAAAAACATAATTGTGAACATATATAGCAAGAAACCTTTTTGCACAATAGACTAAATTCTGTTTTTGGGTTATTTTTGTTTCTTATTGTGTTCACTTTCCATTTTTTCTGAAAAATGATGACCTGGCTAGTGAACGATAGTCACGTTATCATTATCCCTGTATTTTCAGAAAAAAATATAAATATCAAAAAAAGTAAACCTGTATTGGAAAAGGCATTAATTTGAAGAAAAAAAAAACAAATATACCAAAAACCTTTTTATGCTTTCACAAGGGGGGTTTTCAGGCGATTTGATAATTCAGTTTATCGCGATATTGCAATGGAAAGGCTTTTTCCATGTCTATAGTGGCGCTGGATGTTAAGTAGCTGGTCGATCTAAAGTCACCATCTTTGCCTGCCTTATTTAAGTTAAGGCCTGTATATACAGTACGCTCCAAGAACAGAAAAATTTGTCCGAGGTGAACAAAGTTTGCTACAGCCAGTATTTTTAATACTTTACAAGAAGTAAAAGTGCATAACTCCCGGGGAGTTGTCACAAGGCCTAACCCACTTTAAATATTTGACCAATCAAGGCAAAGCAAGTGTATTTGTGTACGACATTTCAACAATAAGGTGATTCAAAGTACTTAAAACATTGTCACATAGTGGACAATTAATCAAAAACCCAACTATGTTGGTGATTTTAAATTGCTTACAAGAGTGAGCAGTCTAGATGTGATTCTGCGATGGAGTAGTACCCTATCTAGGGTATACTTTGTCCAAAGAGAACTGGGAGAGGCTTCCTGTTCTCAACAGTGAATATGAATATGTTTGATTAGATAATGGATGGATCGTTGGTTGGTTAATTCTCACAAGTTTCATTAGTCTTGTTTCTAATATTTTGTCAATACAAAAGAAAAAAAAACCTTGCTGCCACAAACGGTTTGGGATGGCTCTGATAACATTTTTTGATGCCCTGATCACCCAACCGGCCTATTATAATAAAATATGTATATTTAACAGTAAAACATACAGTACATTTGAAAAGGTCAGAAGCTTTCATGAGCTTGTTTGACCATAAGTACAAAAATATACTCACTGGAAAATGTTTTATGTTTTAAAGGGAGTTGACTTTAAAAATAAGTGAGCCCAGGACCATGCAGCTACCGCTCATTACTCGCATCGTGACAGACAATACTTGAATCCCTTCAAAGGAGTGACCTTGGGACATAAGGTGTTGGTTTATTTTGATTGAACAGGGCTAAATTTCTGAATGATGCAATATATCACTTTAAAAAATTGATCCTCCGTTCATCCAGTGAGATGTTTTCAGCCTGCGGAAAAGCTCTGCCTCTGAGATATATTTCTATAACTGCCTCTAATCCAGATCTTTTTCTCCATCTCTCATCTCTCCCCTGTCTGTGTATGTGAGAGAAATCCTACTCAGAGTAATATTGTCTCATGTATTCGCAGTAAAGCGGTGCATGGAATCAGCGGTATCTCCTGATGACAAACTAAATACGTGCACAGTACACATAGACGCACAACGATTGCTGTAGTTGGGTTTCAAGAGGCTATAGGGGAAAAAGGGATAAATGAAAACATTATGTATACTCCTAGTCCATCCATCCATTATCTTCTGCTTTTCTGTATTCAGTTCGGGGGGGGAAGCACCCTAAGCAGAGAAGTCCAGGCCTCTGTCTCCCCCGCACCTCCAGTTCCTCTAGGAATACATCAAG
Source organism: Cololabis saira (assembly GCF_033807715.1). NCBI lineage: Eukaryota > Metazoa > Chordata > Actinopteri > Beloniformes > Belonidae > Cololabis > Cololabis saira. Next base: position 39,101,667 of record NC_084600.1, read on the forward strand.
CCACTACTGCTGTTGTGGTCGTTGGGCACATAGAACTTATTTTAAGCCTCTTTGATTGTTAACAACACAAGTTTTGTTTCTTGCAAGGTGGCAGTCTGTCCTTTTAGTAGCCAGTTGCATATTGTGATTGCTGATTTATGGCATCCTTGGCTCTGAGCTTGAGGAGCTCATGGACCTCCTTGTCTTGTTATCAATAAATCCCACTCGGGTCCCACAATCCCGCATCATTCTATTTGCATCAGACCTGACCCAAGTTTAAGTGTACCTTCAGAGGTGTGTTTCGTGGGGGACCAACCCAACACCCAATCCTTTGTCAGTTAATGTCAAAGGGAAGGGCAATTGGGGTAAGGAACACAAAGTATCTGGCAATGTAAATGAGGTGAGATGAGACCCCATAGGCTATCAGAAGGCTTCAAATTAAGAAAAAAGTAAATAAATGATCCAACAAAGTAGTGGGGATGAGTGATATAATGCACAACGCATGCATGTTTTAAAAGGCTGGCTCAGGTGTTTGTTGGAGCCTAGAAAGTGAATAATTTTACAATTTTTATTTTTTTCCTCCATCATGAAGCTGATACATTTTGCAGTATCGACCAACATAGTTGATATATGCATGTACAGACTGTGAGTCCAACCAGCTGGTTAGTTGTAGATGTAGATATTTTGGCATAATTAAATGTAATGTTTTTAAAAGGGCATTATGCATTTTAAAATCCGAGTAAAGATTATATAGATAATTCATGGGACAAACTGAGTCTAAACAATGCCATTTAGATTATCCATGCCGTTGTATTGTAACTATACAAGCTAAACTTACAAAATATTTGCATATGTTTTTCATAATATTTACATAATATGAAATTAACTAAAATATTATTTAAGCCTATGTATACAATAAAGTTGTACTGGATTTACAACCCATCTGAAACATGAATTATTATTTGAAGAAAAAATAAATAAGAAAAACAATATTCAAATTTTGAATATCGATATTGAATCAGCCAGTAGAGTATCACGATATATTGCCACATCAATATTTTTGCCCACCCCTATTTATCACTAATGATGTCTGCCAGATCTCTGGAGAAGACGAATGAAAACTGTCAAAACATGCTATTTTTTATTTCATTGCATTATTTATTTATTTTAGTCATTTTATGTTTTGAACTCCAAAAGCTCTGAACCTCTATTTGAACCTTAACCCTTTCTTTTTTTTTTTTTTTCAATCATGTGCGGTTAAAAATGTCTTGAAATGAATATTTTACAGTCTGATTCAGATTGGAACAAACAGACAGAAATGTAGAGTAACGCTGTGTTCAGCACCACAGTCTCATTTAAAATGGACTGAGGTTCAGTTTAAAGCTGCTGTAGAGTCTGATGAAACAAAATTAAACATTTATTTTGGAAATGATGGATGCTGTATTCTAATTGTTCATTCAAACACGATAACTCACATTCTGCACATCTTACTGCTGCTGAACTGGTGTGTGTGTGTATATATATATTACATACATTCCGTGCATTCTCTGCGGAATTATGTTGTAAAAATAAAGAAGCTTTCTCTACTTTGCTCCCGCTTGTGCGGCTGCTTCTCACACGGCTTTTATGTGGCAAACGTGACGATTCCACACTTGATGTAATTACCAGCACTTCAGCACCTTTTCGCCGCCCACTGTTTTTTCACCTCTTGTTTTACATTCAGTGTGGTAATAACTTCTAGCTTGTATGTGACACGTTCATGTATTTACTGCTGGAACTTCAATAAGTTTCCAAAGAGCCACAATATTATCAGTAATATACACACAGGGCATATCCCCTCCTCGGCTGTGAGTGCGGCACAATGGTCAGGCTGTTATCTCTAATTAAGAGTTTGACTGAGGCATGAAGATTAGCCGGGCACAAGAAGCGCTGAGAGTCCAACGTGGTCAGCATTACAGATTGGTCCAAGGTATTCTGGGAAATGGGAAGGACGCTGAAGCAACATCGTTTGGATTATTGTGTTGTGAAGGTGCTCGATTCTTAAGTTAATCTTTTGTAACTGTTATTGTGTTTCACTGTGTATGTACAATGATACTTTTATAACACTACTGGTTGAAGTATATAGACCATTTCTCCAATGGGTTTGGCAAAGATGTAATACAAAATAAACCATTTGTGCAATTTTAGTGGAGACATTAAAAGAATGTCAACCCACAAGATGAGACTCCAGAGCAAGCAACTTGGCAGCTGATTGGTTAGTTGCTGTCGACTAACTCATTTAAAATGTCTGTCGTGAGGAGGTAAAACAAGAACTATCATTAGAGTTTCATGTCACACCTTTGATGCAATGCAAAAATTAAAAAAGATAATTCAGCCTCCAACCGCCAGTATGTAAACTGATCGCTCACTAGTCTGAATATAATCCCTTATAGTCAGTACTCGAGTTGTAAAAAGAATTCAGGGGGGTTGGTGGATTTTATCATGTGGGGACAGATAATTTGTGCTGATTACAAATAATATAATATATTACAAATAATATAATATATTACAAATAATAGCAGTGACCAAAACACCCGCAGAAATACTGCAGGAATGACATAGCAGCAGTTAAATGCAGCCTTCTGTAAGCTTTAAATATCCACTGGGCTTACATCAAATACATCAAAACACAACAATAAAAAACAGTTTTCTGAATTTATCAATATGACTCTGTCCTTCACAGGATAAGTAAAATGGAGCACTGCAAAAACTCAAAATCTTAACAAGAATATTTGTCTTATTTCTAGTTAAAATGTCTCATTTTAGTAAAAAAATCTCATTACACTTAAAACAAGACTCATCACTGGAAAAAACAACAATTTTCACCCGTTTCAAGTAGATTTTCACTTGAAATAAGTAGAAAAATCTGCCAGTGGAACAAGATTTCTTTGCTTGTAATAAGACGATAAATCCCACTGGCAGATTTTCCTACTTATTTAAAGTGAAAATGTACTTTAAACAGGTGAAAATTGTCAAATAAGTTATTTCTCTGGTGTTATTATTCTGGTGATGACTCTAAATGTTGAAATAGCAGTAAAACCACATTCATTGATGAAATGACATAAGGGATGGAAAGGAGGGATGATTTTGATCGTTTTTATTTCAGGGGGGATGCCATCCCCCCTCATCCCCCCTCAACTCCAGTACTGCTTATACTGTGATGTAGAGGGCAGCATGATGATTGTGGTGGTTAGCACTGAAACCTAACAGCAAGAAGACTCCTATCCCATAAAAACACATGTTCTCTGAATTGGTGATTCTGAACACTCTGCAGAATTGAGTGTGTAAGGCAGTTGAGCTCCTGTGATGGACCAGTGACATGTCCAGGTGCCTCTCACTTTGTCAGCTGGGAGAGGCTTCAGCCCTCCCGTGACCCTGAACAGGGAGAGGCATGAAGGATGGACGGACACTGTGCCGTACAGATTGCCACTCTGCACTTTTTCCATTTGCAAGAACACGTCTCATATTGTCGAACAAATCTCCTGCTATTAAGGCGGGACTCCAGGTATAACTGCCAAGAACATCCAGACCTAATTCTCTGCTCACTGTCCAGCTATTATGATGATTGAAATGATGATCTAACCTTAAATGTGGAGTACTTTCTTCTTATGATGGAGGCCATGAGTGGGTCAAGTTGGTCTTTTAGAGGCCAAAACCACCTTTCTTTCTGCGAGGAGGACACTTTGCGTTGAATAAGAATATATACAAACCTGTAAACATCAATTTTGTCATAACGGCTTTAATCTACAGGAACAATCTTACTTGTAGCAATCTGATTTAGCTCTAACACAGACACCCAATAATAATATTATGTTTACATTTTGGTTTGAAATGGCTTGTTGAAAGATAGCAATAATACAGTAGTTTACAAGTTTATTGGCCTTGGCCGAGTCAGTAAACATTTATTTCAGTTACAAGATACCCTGAAGAGCCTTGAAGTTAGAAATTGAGTAGAAGTTTTTGTGCAGACATTCTAATAAGTTTAGACTGATATTAAGACTAAGATGGTCAAGATCATGGTCTGTAAGGTTAGTTGTGCCTTACCAAATAAGCTTCTCTAATATTCTGGAATCAAAGTTTGTTGGTCGTCTTCCTACTTGTATTGAAAAACAAACACCGCAACAGCATGAGGCTCCTTTTAAGAAATGAGACTCTCTAGCGCCACCCTTCACCACGACGGCCGTCGGGGGTACTGCAGCCAACAGCGAAGCCGGCACGGGAGAACGGGGAGAACGCACATGCAGCGTCATGTGACGTCACATCCGCAGGACAGCGCGGGAAATTCCGGCCCGCAATTGCAGCACATTTTGCAGCACACAGCCTGTTCAAGGCAAAGGAGAGATACACTAGAGGAATCATTCTTTTTGGTTTGGAACGCTTCATCTGACCTTATTACTAGAAAACTTAAAACGTATACGAATTATTTTCATAAATCCTGCCTCAATCCTGCCTCATGCTCCTTTAACTCAATCTAATATGTAATATAATCCAATAATGTAATAACTTCCTCAATAATGTAATAAAATATCCTGACGGATATTGTAATAATATTTTTTACCGATAATGTAATACCTTATTACATTTTTGGGAATGTATTACATTTTCAGGTGGGTAATTAATAATGTAATACTTGACAAATAATGTAATATGTATGTTCATTTTCAGTCCAGAATTCTACATTTTGTGTTTTAGGTATCTAAGAATGTTACATTATATACACTGGATTTGAAACACCAGAATGACTATTGGGTTAAATTGCAGACGTTGAGTACCATGTAATAAATTCCCAATAATGTAATAAGGTATTACATTAGCGGTAAAAGTGTTATTACAATATCCGTCAGGATATTTTATTACATTATTGGGTTTTATTACATTTTAGATTGAGTTAAGTGCAAATTTTATTACATTTTCAGGAAATTATTACATTAAGGGTGCTACAGGGCCCCCATGGTAGTTTTTCTGTGTTCACTCCAAAGGCAGACTTGTCTGTAGACAACCCATACACGCCCCATGAGGGGTACATCCACAACAACTCTGGTAGTGTTGGCCTCTGTGTGTCCTTCTCTGGTTTAACCCATACAGGGGCTGCAACATTTTTTTTTCCATTTTAGGCAACCATCCCACAGAAGGAGTATTGTTTTCATTGATCAGCCCACTTTTAGCCCACACATGATGCTGCCCTACTTGTGTCCCGTCTGGGCCCCACGTTATGACCTGAATTTCACGCTGGTATCAGTGTTCAATTTTCTGCCACAGTGGCCCCACACGGACTCGTTGCACCTCAGTCAATAATAATAACCTGGTCAATCTTTCTGCAGGGCCGCCCACTGTTCCTCCAGTCATCACGAAATGTCTCGGTCAACGTTGTCAACAGCAACAACCAGCTACTCACACAGCTTGTAACAGGTAAGAAGCAAACTGGTGTGATGAAATGTAATGATTTCTTTTTTTTCATTGGATACACATTTTTGAAAACAACTTCGATTCTGATGTATATACAACAGAAATGCTGTCGCCTGAATGATAGCAAAGTGTCCTAGTTCTAGTTCAACTATTTTGCCAACTCATTGTTTCAGTTTTCTTTCTTTTTTTTTTTTAATGATTTTTTTATTGGAAATAGTTTCACATTATACAACATTAGTAAAGCAAAATAACTGGGAATACTTCCATCCATTCATTTTTCCCATCTTTTTCTATCCCTCCCACATTCCCATCCCCAACCCAGCACTTACAACAGACCCAGAGACAAGAAAAAACAACCAAATACAATATAAAGAAAGAAAAGAAAAAGAAAAACTGACTGTGAGCCTACAGATGATCAAAGGCCTTGCTGGGAAATATCAGAGATTTTGTCAGACTTCATAGACATTCGTGGGTTAGCGGCCCATTTTATAGCACATCAGATCCTGGGGGGAAAATCCAGGGCCATGCTTCCCAAGAAAATTCCTCCCCTTCCCTAATGAACATATTAAGATTTGGAAAAAAAAAAAAAAAAAAAAAAAACAGTAAGACTAACCCCCCCTTCCTTTTTCCCCTTTCTCTTTAAATGTCTTTTTTGTTGTTTTATAGTAGGAGCCCCGACAAGCGTTGGCAAAACAAAACATGAGAAATGAGAAAAAAAAAAAGAAAAAAAAAACCCAGTAAGACTAACCCACTCAGTTTTCTTTCTGAACTCTAGACATAAGACTCTTCATGCAGTATTTAGAAAAATAGCTGACTCTTGTATTTGTAGAAACTTACAGGTGACTGATAATAATTAAACTTCAGTACTCTTAAGAACCCCTGTTGTACATATTAAATGCTACATCTATGCAAAATCCAAAGCAGAAGAAGCTGAAAAGTGCTAACTAAGTGCAACTTCTGCATGTTAGGGGATTAGAGGTGTTGGAACCTCTCTGAAGAGATGAATCTTTTAGTGTTTTTTTTTTAATTCTTAAGACATTTTTGTAGGCAGAGGGACACCACTGCCCTGAAAGCATGGTAATATAAGGCTTGACATTTTATTTTAGATAGCTGGGTGCAGACTCTGCTGGGCTGACACCCAAATCTCTTTCTGAGATTTGCTAAACTGGGTCACATACAGCACACTGAGTCCTATCAGAATGATTTCCATTCTTGACTCTTAAATATATGCAAAGATTCTCCAGTAAGAGCAAGAAATATGTTGTTTGACACACTATTAATCATTTGCACTCCACTTTATTTCTTCTCGAACCCTTTAACAGTTAGTGGTGAAAAACTACTGCTCAGCCAGAAGTCATCATTTTATCTCCACGATTAGACATGCACGCCTGTTTATTTTTTCATTTTCTTTGTGCAGCTCAAGCTTTGTGATTGCAGTTCCTTCTTTACATTCCCCACATCTGCACCTGGCACACGCTAATAGAGTAGACGGTCTTTGGTGAATGGAGCTCACTCTGTGTAAACATGCGCAGGAAGTGTCTCACACATTAGAAAAGTGCACTGACATTTGCCTTCTGGGTCTGAAGACTAGACGGGCGAGGAGTACTCGGATGTTTCTCGTGGATGACTTAACATCGTTCACGTAGAGAGAGGGACTTTGCTTCCCAGATGGAGAGTGACAGAATCAATTGCTTGCGTGTCAATCAGTCAGCTTCTGCGGCAATTGTTTCTAGCCGCTGTGGCAGACGAAATAATTTGAGGTGGAAGAAGTTGTCTGCATTTTTTTGGCAGATTGCACCTGAGTATTTGCACAAGTTAGTTTCAAGCAGACTTGCGGTGAAATGTCAGAATTTTCTCACACATATTCTGGAGTGGAAAATCAATTTCCCAACAGGTCGCATCTGGATGGATGTAGTTTTTAAAAACGTCACAATGTCATCCCTTTCTCTTGTGACAAAAATGTTGAAAGAATACAACTTTCTTGGTTCTAACGATTTAAGGGATATTGTACAGACAATTATTAAATAAATGACTACTAAAGTCTCAAGTTAAAAGCAGGGGAATCAGGTGCATTCAATAATCAAAAACCAGGTGCCAGCAGTTCTTTTTAAATCTTAAAATTCTGTAGATATGACCTCATAATGAAAAACAACGCATAGAAAATTACACTGTCATTATTTGATCAACAAAACTTAAGCCATAATTCAGAAAAACTAAGGACATCTTGTCAAACTAGCTTTGATAACAACAATTTGAAATGGATGTTGTCTTTTTTTGGCTTTACTATCGTAAAAGGGTTTTTGCCCACTCTTCCAGCCCAAACGCTGACCCCCCTACCCGTCACACTGCTTAACAGCTGGTGCGGTGCGTTTGTGCTGATACGTTTGGTTTTCATAGTCTTCCCAGAGAACATTATTCAACGAGTGTCGTGGTTCATCCAGATGCAGCTTGGCTAACCTAAGCTGTGCTGCCATGTTTATTAGGGCCCGAGCACCTTCAGTGCGAAGGCCCTATTGTATCTGTAGGAATTTTTTTTCTTTCTTTATTTTTCTTCTGACAAAAGGAAGGCCTTTTTGCCCCCCTAAACGTGCCCAAAAAGTCACCAAATTTTGCACCCAAGCCAGGCCTGGCGAAAAATATTATATTTAATGGTTTGCATTAATGGGCGTGGCAAAATTGCTCAACAGCGCCCCCTAGAAAACTTTGTGCCTCAAGCCCCACAATACGGTTTGACGTACATGCACGAAAATCGGTACACACCTGTATCATGTCGCAACTTAAAGAAAAGTCTCTTGGCGCCATGGCTGAAACCGAACAGGAAGTCTGCCATTTTGAATTAATCGTGTCATTTTGGCGAAATTTATGCCATTCCTTCGGCAGTTAATTCAGCCCGAACCGTAACGTGCACCCAGGTGTGTTATACATCAAAATGTGCGTCTCCATCCTGCGACACCACGCATTACTTTTCTCTTTCAAAAGCGTTACCGTGGCGACGCTAGACGCCAAAAAGCACACCCGCCCTTCATCCGATTGGTTCAGACAGAAAAAACTTTGTGCCTCAAGCCCCATAATACGGTTTGACGAAAAGTCTCTTGGCGCCATGGCCGAAGCCGAACAGGAAGTCGGCCTGCAACATGCAAGCCAGGCCTGGCGATACATTTGATATTTCATGGTTTGCATTAATGGGCGTGGCCTAATGGCTCAACAGCGCCCCCTAGAATACTTTTCTCTGCCATAACTTTTGAATGGTTTGACATAAAGAGTCGTGGGTGGTGTCATGGGACTCGGTATTGAGTCCTTGACCATAATTGGTGCAAATTTGCTCCGCCTCTTCTTTTGATTGGTTGTCCCTATTTCCTGCTATTACTTTTGAATGGTTTGACATAGAGAGTGGTGGCTGGTGTCATCAGATTCTGTATGGAGTCCTTGACCTTCATTGGCCTGAATTAGCCCCGCCCCTTCTTCTGATTGGCTGTCCCTTTTTTCTGCTATAACCTTTGAATGGTTTGACAGAGTCGTGGGTGGTGTCATTTCTGATATGCTTATGGGGGGCGGTGGCCGTGAGTGCGAGGGCCCGTTCATCGCTGCTTGCAGCTTTAATTTGTTTTTTTGTTTTGTTAAGATAGAAGGGACTTTCTCCTTGCAGCCCCTCTAAACAAGGCAAACTTGCTCCGTCTTTTCCAAATTTTGCTACCATGAATTTAAAGGTTGAACATACTACAGGCACTAGAATCTGAGATGCAGCTGTTGGATTTATCAGGATTTAATTCCTGGGAAGATTGACAAGTATTTTTTATGTTTTGCACTTCTAAATAATATTGTTCTTTGAAGAATTATGGATACCAGACACTTAAAACCTTCTGAGACTGATGGGCAGCAAAAGTTTTGAGGTTTTTGCTGATGCCTTTCCTCATTAGCATTATCATGACAGTGGGTGTACGTGTATTCTGTTTTTCATCTAGGATTTGTATAATTTTAAGAACTGGTATAAAATCTCAGAATTGAAAGACGCTCTGTACTGTATCTTCTTTTCCGCGTGACTGTAATTCAGAAGAGAAGCCGGCTGTGGCTGCAGTCATCCCCTTTGATGTCTCTTCTCTGTCGGTCTTCCTTTTAGGATCCAGTGGATTTAAAGCACGAGGAAAGATGTTTGAAGTCAAATCCACCTCTGGCAAGCTCCTCTTCTCTGCTGATGAGCAGGAGGTTGTAGTCGGAGCAGAGAGGCTCCGAGTTATGGGTGAGTAACCAGCTGACACGTTCAGATGCTGTTGAAGGTTCAAACTGTAAAATCAGCAGGTGATGAAGTGCTGAACTTTTAGTGTGTGTGTCTGTGTGGTTTTGTGTGTATATGTATATATTTTTGTTGCCATCTTACCTGTATCGAGCTAGAACAGTCTCATAATTCGCAAATGCACACACCATTTCACAAATGCACAGGACAAAATTCACAAATGCACACACCGATTCGCAAATGCACAGAACAATTCACACGTGCGTAGGCGTGGCCCCTTTAATCTGATTGGTTTACGAGTAAATCGTCCCCCACGTGGGGTGCGCTCTTATGATTGGCTGAAACAAAGGAAGATATTTTATTTACCCTTTATTTATTCAGGAAAGTCCCATTGAGATACAATATCTCTTCTGCCAGGGAGTCCTGGTCAAGATAGCAGCAAAAAAATAAATTCAGTTTCATATAAAAGAAAATGCATACAAGGACAAGTAACTTTACAAAAAATAAAAAAATATCAAAAAAATATCAAAACATAAAACATACAAAGATGAGAAAGCTAAAAAGAATTCATTACCAGAATGACACTTGATTAAAAACAATGACATTGTTCTGTAAAAACTGATTTTAACATGTGTTTGAACATGTTAAGAGAGGGTAGATCAGATATCTGATTGGTTGCAGATCCTTCCGTGTTAAAAAAAACGTATTTGTGGATCGAGTCACGTCAGGGGAGTCTCAAAAGTCACACGCAAATCCAGCACAGCTCACAGACAAAAAAACGTTTGTAAATCAGGTTATATTTGTCGCATCAAAAATACATTTGTATATCTTGTCCTACGCACGTGTGAATTGTTCTGTGCATTTGTGAAACTTGTCCTGTGCATTTGTGAAACGGTGTGTGCATTTGCGAATTATGAGACTGTTCTAGCTCCATATACCTGGAGCATTTCTGTATCCCAGCCACGTGTCTCAGACACACGCTCAATGGAAAGCTGAGTACTGTAATACTTATACTAACACCGTAAGCAGCTGGTAGTGAGGAAAGGAGAGAAAGGCTCGCGACTGAGGTGGCACAGCTCGTGTGTGAGAGGAGTAGGATGACAATTTGCAAGAAAGAATGAGGATTTTCTTTTGAAAGAGAGAGGAACTTCAAGATTGGTATGGAGAATGATAGCAATGAGTTCATATTTTCCAATAGGACTCAGGGGGAGAAGGTGACACGTAGTCCTTTAGACAAATAGTCTCTTTTCTTTTTTTTGGTTTATGACAGGAGATAAGAAGCGACAGAGCCGGCCTAACTGCAGTGGCTAGACAGCCTCCGAGCGACGGATGATTTCCTGTGAGAGCAGAGGGGCGTAGCTTTAACAAAATTACTTCAGCAGGCAAACATGTATACAAGGAAAAACAAAAGGATCTGCATATAATTAAAGCTACAACACAGATCATCCCACACTGGGATGGCAAATGTAATCTTCCCACAGGGGGTGACACATTTAAGCTTTATGCTGACCTTCCCTTTCACAGGGCCATGTCACAAGATTTCTGCATTAACTTAAATAGAAATTCAGGAATCTGTTTGACACAGAGACCCAGCCTAAGGGTTAATACTGAGCTGTTTTTCAAATTATCGCACGCTAACACAGTAAAAAGGAGAATTTATGCTGCTCAGTCACATTTTCTGATTGGAAAATGGTAGTCATGTTCAGGGAAACTAAAGCTGAGGTTTGGTTGCAACCAGTCTCTGATTTATATGTACTTTAACCCTTGTGCTGTTTTTGGGTCAAGGAAGGAGGAAGGAAGGAAGGAAGGAAGGAAGGAAGGAAGGAAGGAAGGAAGGAAGGAAGGAAGGAAGGAAGGAAGGAAGGAAGGAAGGAAGGAAGGAAGGAAGGAAGGAAGGAAGGAAGGAAGGAAGGAAGGAAGGAAGGAAGGAAGGAAGGAAGGAAGGAAGGAAGGAAGGAAGAATGAAAAGAAGGAAAGAAAGAAGGAAGGAAGTGAGAAAAGAAGGAAAGAAAGAAGGAAGGAAGTGAGAAAAGAAGGATGGAAGGAAGGAAGGAAGGAAGGAAGAATGAAAAGAAGGAAAGAAAGAAGGAAGGAAGGAAGGGAGAAAAGAGGAAGGGAAGAAGGAAGGAGAGAGCAGGAGGAAAGAAGGAAGGAAGGAAAAAGGAAGGAAGGAAGGAAGGAAGAATGAAAAGAAGGAAAGAAAGAAGGAAGGAAGTGAGAAAAGAAGGAAAGAAAGAAGGAAGGAAGTGAGAAAAGAAGGATGGAAGGAAGGAAGGAAGGAAGGAAGAAGGAAAGAAAGAAGGAAAGAAAGAAGGAAGGAAGGGAGAAAAGAGGAAGGGAAGGAGGAAGGAGAGAGCAGGAGGAAAGAAGGAAGGAAGGAAGGAAGGAAACAAGGAAGGAAGGAAGGAAGGAAGGAAGGAAGGAAGGAAGGAAGGAAGGGAGGGAGAAAACAAGGAAAGAAGGAAGGAAGGGAAGAAGGAAGGAGAATTAGGTCATTTTGACCCGAAGACAGTACAAGGGTTAAGAAATGATTTGGTGTTCATTGATTAGTGGTAGTCATGTTAGGCTAAGTGGATGGATTTTGCTAGCAATGAGTTCTACGCATGTACAATGATTCAGTGAACTCACTGGATCGCTGAAACTAAAAGTTAATTATCCCCTCTGAGCTACCTGGGCTGTAGCTCAGTCAGATGTTGCTTTGCTATGCGATTCATGTTGGCCCCCTCAATCCTCCATGAATCGACCTAAAAGATGCCTTGCCAAGGATGGCACAGCTTCTGAGAAGATGGCAGACCCTCCAGTTGAGGAACACAAGCTCTAGATTTGCAGAATTTGATAACAGTGATGTACAGGAAATGCATTAGAGGATAGCAATGGTCTTGAGACTGAAAACCAGAGCTCCTGCTACGAATTTGCTCATTAAAACCATCTTTCACTTTCTCAACACGAAATCTGTCCTGCTTTAGCTAAGGAAGGAGAAGATGAGAAAGCTCTGCTTTCTCCTGGCTGAATGAAAACTTGCTGCATTTAACTTTTCAATTCGTTTTCTACTCAAGAAACAGACAAGCTGTGGAAACTAGTGTTCAAAAACAACAGTTCAGCAGCAAAATGTGGAAACTGCCACTAAATGAGGATTGTTGCATGCTCTTAATGTTTGACTGTGAACTGTGTTGTTCACTCGTCTAGCCTTTACTCATAATTTCATATTTATTTGATGTGCTTTTGCTGTGTTTGACCCCCATCCCAAATTAATAGTATAAAATCCTTAAACAAGCACTTGCCAGAGGGCTTGCGTGAGCACCTGTTGTGTTCAGCAAATTTTTAGATATATTACTTTTTAAACAGCTTGGGCGTCCACTGAAGGACTCCACATATTAGAGACACCAGGCTCTAGCACATGGCTAATGGAAATATCACTTCAAATGCACATCATCGCAGTTATTTTACAGTCATTACGACAACGAGGGTATCCAAACACAATGGATACCATACACAACTTTTATCCTTCTGTGTTGACGACGGGGGGGGGTATCTTTAAACAAACATTCACTCACACAGAAGGATGATCAGGAGGGAGCTCAGACAACCTGCAGTGCGCTTAACTGAGATATTTAAAAAAAACAACTTCTGGATCATTTAGACCAGGGGTCGGCAACGCGCGGCTCCAGAGCCGCATGCGGCTCTTTAGCGCCGCCCTAGTGGCTCCCTGGAGCTTTTTCAAAAATGTTTGACCTTTTTTTTCCTTTTTTTTCTTTTTTTTTCTTTTTTTTCCTTTTTCTTTTTTTCTTCTTTTTTTCTTTTTTCTTCTTTTTTCCTCTTTTTTTCTTCCTTTTTCCTTTCCTTTTTAATCTCGACATTTCGACTTTTTTCTCTAAATTTCGAATTTTTTCTCGAAATTGTACTTAAATATATTCATCTTGAAATTTCGACTTTTTTCTCGACATTTCGGCTTTTTTCTCGACATCTCGACTTTTTTCTCGACATCTCGACTTTTTCTCGACATTTCGACTTTTTCTCGAAATTGTACTTAAATATATTCATCTTGAAATTTCGACTTTTTTCTCGACATTTCGACTTTTTTCTCGAAATTGTACTTCAATATATTCATCTTGAAATTTCGACTTTTTTCTTGACATTTCGACTTTTTCCTCGACATTTCGACTTTTTTCTCGAAATTTCAACTTTTTTCTCGACAAATTCGACTTTTTCTCAACATTTCGACTTTTTTCTCAACATTTCAACTTTTTTCCCGAAGTGCATAATGAAAAAAAACATCTTCCCCCAGTTATAACTAATATAGAAACATGCAGCATGTGTTGCCTTCATTCTAAGGCTTATACAAGACTTTTCATTTTTTGCGGCTCCAGACATATTAGTTTTTTGTGTTTTTGGTCCAATACTGCTCTTTCAACATTTTGGGTTGCCGACCCCTGATTTAGATGAACATCTTCTGACGTTGTGTCGTCTCGGATTTGTAGTTCATTAACTTCTTTCTTATTTCTCTTTCATTACTTTGAATTCCTTAATTTCTTTCTTAAAATGTTTCTTTTTTTGATTCCATTTCTTTAATTCACCGCCATATTTCCATCTGCTATCGTGCACCAGCTCATGCATTCGCTTCCATTACCAGATGAACAGATACTTAAGGTGTCTCCTCATCTTGACTGGGCCACACACTTCCAGTTAAGAGCTGCAGTGGGTGTGCGGCGTGTGAGTGCGTCTTCCTCTGACACACACCTTTCAGAGTCCTCTGTGTGAGCAATTACTCTTCCTCCTCATCTACATTCATTCACATCCTCTCCAGCCTGACTGAGTCAGAGTTCATTAGTGTCAGCCACCTCAGTAAAGTGCTCTTCTCAACTGTGGGAGGCACAGATGGAAGATGGTGATGGACTCCAGGAGGACGAGTAAGGACAGGTATGGTTGGGAGTTGTTTGATAGAAAAGCTGCACTTTTTGAAGGAGTATGTATTTCAAAGTCAAAGCCGTGCGTCGTTTTCTTTCTCGCTTAAACACTTCATCAAACTTTTGTAAACTCTTATGTTTACACAGCTTCCTCCTGCAATCACTGAAGCTCAGTGTTCACTAGTGATGCACCGATTGTTCGGTAACCGAAATTGTTCGGCCGAAAATGGCAAAAAAACACTTTCGGTGTTCGGTGGAATAAGTGGGAAAAAAACCGAACAATTAATAACGGCGTTGTAATATAAATAGACTGGCCGCTCCGTAACTGTTGCGCACCACATAAATAGTTGGCGGTGCAAACATGTCAGCAGTGTGGAAGTATTTTAGAGTGGCAAAGAATAATACAAGAATGGCTGTTTGCAATGAATGTTCTGCCCAAATATCTAGAGGGGGCACATCTGCAAAGTCTTTCAGCACTACAAGTTTGATTTATCATTTGAAATGATAAAAAACCCTGAGCGCTTTAATGCATTTTTATTGTTTTAAGGCCTATGTTACAATGTTCAGTCAGTTAAGCCTAACGTAAGCTCAAAGATGGCCAAAAAATGTATTTTGCTAATTTATTTATTTTAAGTTATTGTTCTTTGCTGGTATAATATCTGCTGGAATATTTAAGAAATGCTGGGAAATTAAAAAATGTTAAGTTTTTTATGTTCAGCAAATGTTTTATACCTTGTAATTTTGTAAAATATTTTTTTCTTTTAAAAGCATGCCTAAATCAAATTTATTTGATTTATGCAATGGTGAAAAAATTGGCAAAATAAATGAAAAACTGCGAAGAACCATGTTCGGTATTGTTCGGTATTCGGCCAAGTGTTTATTATTATTTTCGGTTTCGGTTTCGGCCACAAATTTTCATTTCGGTGCATCACTAGTGTTCACCCATGCTTTGATTTCTATCTCCCAACAACACACCTCAAAAACATGCGTGGCACTCAATTACTTAGGAGGCATGGAAAGAATTCATCCTTTTAGGGTCTTGCATTCATATTGAAAGTCTAGCATGTCAGCAGAACTTGTTTTCCATGTATTGTAGAAACTTCTGTAGAGACTTACTGCCCTTCTGTTTCTATGTGGTCCTTCAAGTCATTTCAGCAAAGGCAGATTTTAGCTCTCTTCAGATATTTTCAGTGGGATTTCAGTCGGGGTCAACCGCTGGCCAGTTCTAAATAATACATCTTTTTTTTCTGTTTAACCATTCTGTCGTGTTGTTGGATGTCTGTTTCCGATCGTTGTCATGCTTGAAGGACTATTGAGTCGGGCCCATTGAGTATGGAAATCTATTTTTTATGTTCAAGAAAGAGGTTTGAGATGATTTGAGGTTGATGTGATGTAGGGATGGGCGGTATGGACTAAAAAATGTATCACGATAATTTCTGGCATTTATCCCGATGATGATAATAATGACGATAAAAACTAAATACCAATTCAACTCCACCTTTGTAACTATAAATCTATCTCGCTCTCAGATCGGCCATGTTTGTTACACAAAAACGTCATCAATGGGAATTTATCCTTTCTTTCTTTCTTTCTTTCTTTCTTTCTGGCTCATTTCCTTCTTTCTGGCTCATTACTTTCTTTCTTTCTTTTTGGCTCATTTCTTTCTTTTTGGCTCATTTCTTTCTTTCTTTCTTTTTGGCTCATTTCTTTCTTTCTTTCTTTTTGGCTCATTTCTTTCTTTTTGGCTCATTTCTTTCTTTCTTTCTTTTTGGCTCATTTCTTTCTTTTTGGCTAATTTCTTTCTTTCTTTCTTCCTGGCTCATTTCTTTCTTTCTGGCTCATTACTTTCTTTCTTTCTTTTTGGCTAATTTCTTTCTTTCTTTCTTTCTGGCTCATTTCCTTCTTTCTGGCTCATTACTTTCTTTCTTTCTTTTTGGCTCATTTCTTTCTTTTTGGCTCATTTCTTTCTTTCTTTCTTTTTGGCTCATTTCTTTCTTTCTTTCTTTTTGGCTCATTTCTTTCTTTTTGGCTCATTTCTTTCTTTCTTTCTTTTTGGCTCATTTCTTTCTTTTTGGCTAATTTCTTTCTTTCTTTCTTTCTGGCTCATTTCTTTCTTTCAGGCTTATTTCCTTCCTTCCTTCCTTCCGCGTCCATTTAACTCAGAACCATAAATCAGTTTTACACAAAAACGTCATCAATAGGAATTTATCGTTTTAACCGCGAGATGACAAATTCTTATTGTGGGGAATTTTTTGGACGGTTTATCATGAACGGTAAAATTTCGCCCATTCCTAATGTGATGCCATAATATCCTTCTGGAAGTACAGTAGGCCTCTGAAAATAGAAAGACTTGTCACAAAGGGATGAACATGGGTCAGCATCCCCAGCCTAAAGTGTTGATATAAAGCAGAATTGATCAATGATTTTGCATTGCATTTTTGAAAATATCGACCCTACCATCCAAATTTCGTAGAAAAAACTGTCTCACCAAACTGGCTCGCCAATTTCTTTCTCCCACTCCGGAGGACTGCAGCTCACTGGATATTTTCTCTTAATCACAACGTTCTCTGTGGTCCCTTGAGATAGTTGTGTGAGAAAAACTTGTGTAGAGCAGCGGTTTCTCCAATACCCAGATGATCTGGCGCCAACAACCATGCGTCACCATTTCACTACTCAGTTTGTGCCAGAATTTGGTGCTGGAAGAGAGTCAGAGAAAAGTTCAATAGGAGGGAGTGCTCATGATTTCCCAGTTCTCCATTGATCTTCACAGACGTTTGATGAGGTCACGCCAAGCTAATCAAACCCCTCGTCAGTCTTTTCCTTGGCAGACAGTCACCATTTAAGCACCCAAAAGGTTGTTCTGTCCAGGTAGATTTATTTCAAACCTTGATGGGTTTTTTGTTTTTGTCTGTGAACATATATGGTGTCTAATGTCTAATAAATGCTGGGTGTCTTAGAAATCTTTCGTCAAGGTTCCCAGTTCAATACCCAAATGTAATTCTTGGTGCACCTGATTTCTTAACATTTCAACTTTTTTCTCAACATTTCGACTTTTTTTCTCGAAATTTCGACTTTTTTCTTGAAATTGTACTTCAATATTAATCTTGAAATTTCGACTTTTTTTCTCGAAATTTCGATTTTTTTCTCAAAATTGTACTTCAATATTAATCTTGAAATTTCGACTTTTTTCTCAACATTTCGACTTTTTTCTCGAAATTTCGATTTTTTTCTCAAAATTGTACTTCAATATTAATCTTGAAATTTCGACTTTTTTCTCGACATTTCGAC
Organism: Cololabis saira; assembly: GCF_033807715.1. Classification (NCBI taxonomy): domain Eukaryota; kingdom Metazoa; phylum Chordata; class Actinopteri; order Beloniformes; family Belonidae; genus Cololabis; species Cololabis saira. The sequence continues at coordinate 39,119,514 of NC_084600.1, forward strand.
TTTTTTTCTCGAAATTTCGACTTTTTTCTCGACATTTCGACTTTTTTTCTCGAAATTTCGACTTTTTTTCTCGTCATTTCGACTTTTTTCCCGAAGTGCATAATGAAAAAAAAATCCACCACATTGTTCTTCTAAACTGAACAAAATAGCCCAAATTTACTCTGCGATAGTCCAGACAGGTTGAGCGGTGAGTTCATCCCACATGAACTCATCCATCAACTGTGTTTCCTTCAAATATTTTCATTTGTGAATTAGATTCAGAGAACTCTTTGCAACCAGTTCAATCCGGGTCTTCCTTTTCAAGTCATGTCTCACATTGAATATAATTCAGTTCAGTTGCATCTTATACATATAGCGTCGATTGCAATGCAAATTGTCCTTAGGTGATTTTCAGAGACTCAGAACATGACCCCGGAGCAAATATTAAAGAAACAATGGCTAGTAAAAAAAAATAAAACTCCCTTAGCAGGAGAAAAACCTTCAAGCTGAACAGTGGCTCAGAAGAACCTTGAATAGGACTTTGCTCCTAAGAGGGAACCAGCAGGGTGAAGGAAGAAAAGAGGAGGGAGATAGGAAAGAGAGGAGAGGCACAAATGTATTGTCAATATTACATAAGACAAAATATATTAGTAGTCATTATCTGTTAGCTGGAGAACTAAGAGTTCTCTGTACATATGACTGATGCATGGTTAGTTGGTGTACCACTGAGACGACTACATAAACAGGTGTAGACAGAATATGCCGAGGTGTTCAGAGGGGGGACTACAGGTCAGCTTGTCAGTAGAAATCCAACAGAAACATGTATACAGACAGATGGATGCAACACTGGGACGGTCAGACTGCAGGTCAGCATGCAGCTCTGAAAGCTCTGACCTGAAAACATCTACAGACCAGCAGGACAGACCAGCACAACAAACTACAAGACTAATGGAAGGCAATAATTCTTATGAGATAGTTCTAATCGATAACTGTGGATTGAGCTGAAGGAAGAAAAGAGGAGATTCTGTCTATTTTCTCCTGTTCTGGTTTTTGCTGCTGCTCACCCTGCGTTGGGTTCAGGGAAACTAAAGCTGAGGTTTGGTTGCAACCAGTCTCTGATTATATGAACTTTAAACCTTGTGCTGTTTTTGGGTCAAGGAAGGAAGGAAGGAAGGAAGGAAGGAAGGAAGGAAGGAAGGAAGGAAGGAAGGAAGGAAGGAAGGAAGGAAGGAAGGAAGGAAGGAAGGAAGGAAGGAAGGAAGGAAGGAAGGAAGGAAGGAAGGAAGGAAGGAAGGAAGGAAGGAAGGAAGGAAGGAAGGAAGGAAGGAAGGAAGGAAGGAAGGAAGGAAGAATGAAAAGAAGGAAAGAAAGGAAGGAAGGAAGGGAGAAAAGAAGGAAGGAAGAATGAAAAGAAGGAAAGAAAGGAAGGAAGGGAGGGAGGGAGGGAGGGAGGGAGCCGAGGAAGGGAGGGAGGGAGCCGAGGAAGGGAATAAGGAAGGAGAGAGCAGGAGGAAAGAAGGAAGGAAGGAAGGAAGTGAGAAAAGAAGGAAGGAAGGGAGAAAAGAAGGATGGAAGGAAGGAAGGAAGAATGAAAAGAAGGAAAGGAAGGGAGGGAGGGAGGGGGGAAGGAAGGGAGGGAGGGAGGAAGGAAACAAGGAAGGAAACAAGGAAAGAAGGAAGGAAGGAAGGAGAGAGCAGGAGGAAAAAAGGAAGGAGAGAGCAGAAGGAAGGAAGGAAGGAAGGAAGGAAGGAAGGAAGGAAGGAAGGAAGGAAGGAAGGAAGGAAGGAAGGAAGGAAGGAAGGAAGGAAGGAAGGAAGGAAGGAAGGAAGGAAGGAAGGAAGGAAGGAAGGAAGGAAGGAAGGAAGGAAGGAAGGAAGGGAGGGAGGGAGGGAGGGAGGGAGGGAGTTAGGTCATTTTGACCCGAAGACAGTACACGGGTTAAGAAATGATTCAGAGTATTTAGGTCTGAAGTAGATTTAGTGCATGTTGAGTCTCTGTAAACATCTTGATAAAGCCTGAAAAAGACAACTTCACTTGTTTGTTTTCCAGACAACAAGAAATCCCTCATGGTCATGACAATAGTGATTGTCTTCAGAGACAACATTTGAAATAGGTTGTTGTTTTGATGCTGTGAAACCTCTTAGATAGGATGTGAGGAATAGAAGCAGATGGTATTTTTGCACTCTCTCCTTCTGACACTCAAAGGTGCTAATGTAAGCTATAACCAAGCCATAACCATGGAGGCTGCAGATGAAAAACCCTTCCTGAGAACACTCCTTGGGTCCTCGTGGAGAACACTGCAGTCTCTCCAAGTGTCTCCAACATCCGTACAGTGGCTATCAATCTTCGTGTGTGATCGCGTCTCACACACATGGGTGAAACAGCAGATGCAGATGTGCCATTGTCTGGAAGGAAGGAAGGAAGGAAGGAAGGAAGGAAGGAAGGAAGGAAGGAAGGAAGGAAGGAAGGAAGGAAGGAAGGAAGGAAGGAAGGAAGGAAGGAAGGAAGGAAGGAAGGAAGGAAGGAAGGAAGGAAGGAAGGAAGGAAGGAAGGAAGGAAGGAAGGAAGGAAGGAAGGAAGGAAGGAAGGAAGAATGGAAAGAAGGAAAGGAGGAAGGCTGAAAAGAAGGAAGGAAGGAAGAATGAAAAGAAGGAAGAAAGGAAGGAAGGAAGAATGAAAAGAAGGAAGGAAGGAAGAATGAAAAGAAGGAAAGAAGGAAGGAAGGAAGAATGAAAAGAAGGAAGGAAGGAAGAATGAAAAGAAGGAAAGAACGAAGGAAGGAAGAATGAAAAGAAGGAAAGAAGGAAGGAAGGAAGAATGAAAAGAAGGAAAGAAGGAAGGAAGGAAGAATGAAAAGAAGGAAAGAAGGAAGGAAGGAAGGAAGGAAGGAAGGAATAAATGAAAAGAAGGAAAGAAGGAAGGCTGAAAAGAAGGAAGCGTGAAAGGAAGGAAGAATGAAAAGAAGGAAAGAAGGAAGGAAGGAAGAATGAAAAGAAAGAAAGAAGGAAGGAAGGAAGGAAGGAAGGAAGGAAGAATGAAAAGAAGGAAGGAAGGAAGGAAGGAAGGAAGGAAGGAAGGAAGGAAGGAAGGAAGGAAGGAAGGAAGGAAGGAAGGAAGGAAGGAAGGAAGGAAGGAAGGAAGGAAGGAAGGAAGAAGGGAAGGAAGAATGAAAAGAAGGAAAGAAAGAAGGAAGAATGAAAAGAAGGAAAGAAAGAAGGAAGGAAGAATGAAAATAAGGAAAGAAGGAAGGGAGGGAGGGAGGGAGGAAAGAAGGAAGGAAGAAGGAAAGAAAGAAGGAAGGAAGTGAAGTGGAATGAAAAACCCTTCCTGAGAACACTCCTTGGGTCCTCGTGGAGAACACCGCAGTCTCTCCAAGTGTCTCCAACATCCGTACAGTGGCTATTAATCTTCGTGTGTGATCGCATCTCACACACATGGGTGAAACAGCAGATGCAGATGTGCCATTGTCCGGTCTCTTGTACCTTTGACGCATGAAGGACTGGAGGGGCTTATAAAGCTGCCACATGCCATTACCGACCCCATTGTTTCTTCCCCACCAATAAAATACATAATCATCCTCTGCGGTTGGCCTGACTGAGGTCATTGGGAATCCATGGTGTTGCAGTCAGGGGTTTTTAAAGCTATTTGCTGTGTAGTCATATCCACCCTACAGCTTTTCCGCAGCACAATTGGGAAATTTGATGAAAGGCTATAAGGAATCAGAACTAAAACATGTTATCTGTTTTGTTTCAGCTCACTTTGCCTGCAAGAAGCGTTGTGCAATATGAAACAATGAGAACAAACAATCACACAATTATTCTCTTTTATTTTTGCTCTGAGGTTCAGAACCACATCTTCTAAGATTATTGTACCGTGAACTCGCATAACTTTTTCCACAGCCAAAGTCATTTTGTTCTCTGGCTGTCCGGCAGCTGTACTTTCTTAGCACTTTGAGGAAACTTTTCTCAAATGTGGTGTATACTTTAATTTGGACTGGCTGATAGTAGGGATGGGCGGTATGGACTAAAAAATGTATCACGATAATTTCTGGCATTTATCCCGATGACGAGCCCCCAAAACACTGCTCTAAAATAATACTAAATGCTACTAAACTACACCAATTAAATTGAATTCATAAAAACCAATTAAATGAGTTACACCTGTACTGCAAAACTGGAATGACTCAGATCCGCCATGTTTGTTACACAAAAACCTCATCAACGGGACTTTTTCTTTCTTTCTTTCTTTCTTTCTTTCTTTCTTTCTTTCTTTCTTTCTTTCTTTCTTTCTTTCTTTCTTTCTTTCTTTCTTTCTTTCTTTCTTTCTTTCTTTCTTTCTTTCTTTCTTTCTTTCTTTCTTTCTTTCTTTCTTTCTTTCTTTTAGGCTCTTATCTTTCTTTCTTTCTTCCTTTCTTTAAAGCTTTTTTTAGGCTCATATCTTTCTTTCTTTCTTTCTTTCTTTCTTTCAGGCTCATATCTTTCTTTCTTTCTTTATTTCTTTCTTTCAGGCTCATATCTTTCTTTCTTTCTTTATTTCTTTCTTTCAGGCTCATTTCTTTCTTTCTTTCTTTCTTTCAGGCTCATTTCTTTCTTTCTTTCTTTCTTTCAGGCTCATATCTTTCTTTCTTTCTTTCAGGCTCATTTCTTTCTTTCTTTCTTTATTTCTTTCTTTCAGGCTCATTTCTTTCTTTCTTTCTTTCTTTCTTTCAGGCTCATATCTTTCTTTCTTTCTTTCTTTCTGGCTCATTTCCTTCCTTCCTTCCTTCCTTCCTTCCTTCCTTCCTTCTTTCCTTCCTTCCTTCCTTCCTTCCTTCCTTCACGTACGTTGTACGATTTAACGCAGAACCATAAATCAGCTTTACACAAAAACATCATCAACGGGAATTTATCGTTTTTACCGCGAGATGACAAATTCTTACCATGGTGAATTTTTTTGACGGTATATCGTGAACGGTAAAATATTGCCCATTCCTAGCTGATAGACGTATAAAAAGTTTTGTTTATGGAACCTCAAACTCACCGTGACCTCATAAGACATTTTCAGCCACAAATGGAGAATTGAACTTTTACACAAATGTCAAACGCAGCTACAATGCAAGTTGCGGCTTGTACAGCATCTAAAGAGCTTTTAAACATTTGTAGAAACTTCTTAAACTTACTGCTCTTCTGTTTCTATTTGGTCATTTAAGCAAAGGCAGATTTCAGCTCTGCATTTGTGCTGGAAGAACTCTGGGTTGATCCGACAACCTCTGTTACAAAACGTTCTCCTTAATCATAAGGTGATTACAGGGAACGAGAGTGTAAAACCTGATGAACTTGAGAAAAAGCAGCCTGCAGTGATACGGTAGCTCCAGGACTGTCAGCTGAAAATATGATAATCAATTTGGGCTGAAAAAAGAGGAAACACAGTTTAAACAAAATTTTATAAATCACTTAAGATATCATCCTAGGCGTATTGTAACAGACAGTTCTACCCAGTTTAGACATACAGTATCTTCTAAAAATCAAAACAACTGTGCTCTTATTTCCCCTGCCTGATCATAGCATATTAAATACTGCGTTAATGTGTCCAACCTTTCAATTAGGGCAAAAACCCCATGCAAAATAGAACACTATAGGGGGGCTGTAATCCTTTAGGATCCACTTAATTTTCAAATGTCTAAAAGTTGCATAACAGTATTAATTTATCGTTGCAGAAGTCAGAGCAAAAAATAACAGTTTGTGTGATTACTTGCAGCAAATGCAGTAATAAAAATTCCAAATTGATATTTAAGATCAATGTCGCAAAATCACTGACTATTGAATGTTTTGTAAGATTAAAATGCATGTTAATTAAGATCATCACGGTTGGTGTTCCTGTCCCAGATCGCATTAAATCCCTGCACTTTCATCAGGGATGAAAGTGAGGCTCATCGCATTTGGACAGAAGATGAACCTGACGGTGTGGTGTGCAGATCTGTGCCCTTAGTGAAGCGTTTGAGGCGTTTGGTGGAGCTGATCAGATTTCAGTGAATCTTTACACGCGGTATTGCATTACTACAATATAATTACCAACTAGTGTAATCTTATAAACTGCATTTCTTGGTGTAAAAGGCATAACATATTCTAACAGCCAATGTTTATCAGTGGAACAGGTGCTATAATCTGTGTAAATAAACATGCAAGGTATGTTAAAGGAGCATGAGGCTCCTTTGAAGCAAATGAGACTCTCTAGCGCCACCCTTCGCCACGACGGCCGTTGGGGGTACTGCAGCCAACAGCGAAGCTGGTGTCGTGCCAAAAAGTGATTGCCTGCCAGAATCTGATTTCTCCCCTGAAAATGGGTTTTTTTACCTTCCAAAAATGGATTGAAGGCCAAATACAGTTAATGAAAGGTTGTTTCTACCTAAATATGATTTGATTTCATTCTTGAGCTTCATAATATAAATACTAGAGCTCACAGGATTGCTTTTTAACTCTTTTAAAGGACCATTACAACACAAAATAGGCATTTTCACCTGCCAAAAATGGATTGAAGGCCAAATACAGTTAATGAAAAGTTGTTTCTGCCTAAATATGACTCGATCTCATTCTTGAGCTTCATAATCTGAAAATCTGACGTTTTAGCGCTATCGTTCAACGGGCTTCTGTGTGCGCTCCCGCGGCCAGAAATCAGAAGAAATCCGATTCTGGCAGGCAATCACTTTTTGGCACAACACCGGCACGGGAGAACGGGGAGAACGCGTATGCAGCGTCATGTGACGTCACATCCGCAGCCCAGCGTGGGAAATTCCGGGCACAATTGCAGCACATTTTGCAGCACACAGCCTGTTCAAGGCAACAGAGAGATACACTAGAGGGGTCATTCGTTTTAGTTTGGAACGCTTCATCTGACATTATTACTAGAAAACTTAAAACGTATACAAATTTTTTTCATAAATCCTGCCTCAATCCTGCCTCATGCTCCTTTTAAAGAATGCAAATAGTTTTGAACCCATCTGCCCAGAATCTTTAACTGCTGAGAAGTCGTTTTCCAATGCGAGTTAAATCAAAATCTGCAGTGCAGCAGCCTGGTACAGTAGCAGAGGTTTATAAGTCACTGGGTCACCAGATATTCCCCCAACATGTTTTCCTGTTAGCCGTCTGCCCGGACCCACCTCCAAATCAAACTCCCGTTCCAAAATAAGCAATGCTCAGTCATGCGACGTGCTCCTGCTGTTTCCCCCTCAAAGCTCAGAGAGGAAACCAGAGCGGCCGACTGTACTGATAAATGCAGTAGCAAACAGTCGACATGGTATTTCAACTTTTACAGGCAAAGAGCCCGGACAACAGTCACCTTGGTGCTCAGGATTAAAGTCGTGTTGATAGCGTAAATCCAGCAGGAGGAAGGCAGCTGGCGTTCTAAACAGGATAAAAGACTTATCTGATCATGCTGATTTGTGCCAGGACCAAAAGAAAGGCTGTTATAAGGTGGCAGATTTGAAAAGCCCCTGTTTTTACAGTTCACATCCAACAAACAAGAGTTGATGGTGGGGTGCTTGATAATCTCACCCTCTAAAATGCATACTTATCCTAAGGTTTACTACAGTACAGCAATAATATTTCTACTAACCTGAGATATTTTCTATTGTTAGTCAAAAATTAAAACAAATGTGTGTTTGCCATTAGGGTTACCGGCTGGTTTTGTGTTGCCATTGATCCATGTTCATCTTGATATGCAGATGACTTGTCATTTATTATCACAGTTGGAAGTGAAATAAGGATGAAAACTAACAAATGTAGAAGGTGGACCTTAACTTTTAAAAGGACAACTGCCCATTCTGGAAAATGGTTTCGCAATTTTATTAATGAATTTATTTATTTATTTATTTAAAGGTTTAGTTATCAGGGACAATGCACATTAATAATACATTTAAACAGAAGTAAAATATGCCAGAATTAGCCAAAAAGGCTATTTTGCATCTGCCGTCCCTGGACTGGTGTAAAATAGTCAACCTAAAAGAAAAGTTATTAAGATATAATCAATAAAACATTTCCAAATAAGAAGGCTACATCAGAATAAAGATTAAAAGGTAAGAGACTAAGCTAAAATACATACACAAACAGATTAACATAAGCTCAACAACAGACAATTGCTACAAACGAAAACAGAAACAACATGAAGCAGCAAAAGTAACATCAAGATGTTTGATTGAATGACTTGATTATCAATACATTTACACGAAACCATGTAAATATGACTTCAACATGAACAATTATGTATAGTTTGAGATACTAAGAGGGCAACATTACACGTAATTAAATCCGATGTGACACAATGTCACAAATAGAAGCTTGAATGTGACCCTCTCGAATGTTATACCGTAGGTTTAAAGGAGATTGAGGCTGGACTGAGGCAGGATTTATGAAAAAAATTTGTATACGTTTTAAGTTTTCTAGTAATAATGTCAGATGAAGCGTTCCAAATCAAAAAGAATGAGCCCTCTAGTGTATCTCTCTGTTGCCTTGAACAGGCTGTGTGCTGCAAAATGTGCTGCAATTCCGGGCCGGAATTTCCCGCGCTGTCCTGTGGATGTGACGTCACATGACGCTGCATGTGCGTTCTCCCCGTTCTCCCGTGCCGGCTTTGCTGTTGGCTGCAGTACCCCCGACGGCCGTCGTGGCGAAGGGTGGCGCTAGAGAGTCTCATTTCTTAAAAGGAGCCTCATGCTCCTTTAAGTTAAAAAAGAAAAATAATAATAATCATGAAAGTCGATTCTGAATTATGAGTTAGATTTGAGCTTGAACAGGAGTTAGCCACTCATTAGGCCAACACAAGTCAAGGTGGGAAAGACTTGTGCTATCTCCGAAGGGATATCTCAGTATTTCATTGTAACCAGAGGCAGATCTATAACACCGCTTACCAAGAAATGTAAATTCTCCAATGAGTGATTAAATGTCTTGTAGGAGTTGGTTACAACTCAAGAAGTCTGCTATTGAACATGAAACGTCTCAACGAAACGATCCTCCTGACCTTTGTTGATTGAGAATGGTTGCAAACAAGCAACCGTCTTGTTTTTCTGCTGGTTCACAAAAGTGGTACACACCACTTAGGTCAGTGTCCCTGGCTGAACCCAATCAACACCACATTCCCCGGCCAGAACTGTCACATGGTCTACTGGGTGTTATTGCCAGTGATGGACCGACTTCTAAAACTTGCACTTCTGCATTTCCTGCCAGTATCGCCTAAACATTTTAACAGGCTGCTAAAGTTGGCATAATTGCAAAGCTTTAGGTAAGAAACTAATTGGACTTTGATGGGAATTAAACTGGGGTTGTCCAAGTTGAATATAAATGTATCCCCGAATCAGCAATATGCGCAGAGACCCCTCTGTTGGGGTTCTCTACCTCTTGTTATCCCTCCAGCATTTGTTGTTTTGTATTTGCATTTTTCAGGCTCTTCTTTTATTCACACCTACATTCACTCCATCTCACTCGCGCAAAAACCAAAAACGCACCTTGCCTTCAGGGTAATGAGAACTTGGAAAAAATTGATCCAGAGGGACCCAGAAAATTAGAACATTACCTGGGAGTTTTCTCTCTCTTTTTTGTTGTAAATACAATCAAACTCTTTTCATTACTTCCAATTATGTCCCATTGACTCTCTCTGAAGTCTGGTTAGAAATGACTCAGCTTGTGATGATGGAGCCGGGCAGACAGTAGGGGGAGGAAGCGAGCAGGGAAGGAAAGACAAGAAGAAAGGTAATTGGAAGGGTGTTTTTACCCTCTTGCTGTCTTGAATACAGTGTGTGTTTTCAGCAATCTCCGTGCTTTGATGCTTTCACTAAGTAATTACTAATCCACATTATGGTGTTCTTTCATATTCTGCAGGGGCGAATCAAGGACGACCATGTAATCGTAGGTTCTCTCTTGTCTTTGTTCAAATAAGAAAACTTTTACTGATAAAACGGCATCGAAGATGAGACTCGGCCGGCTCTTTGCTGAAAATTGCAATCACTGATTTGCATGTTCAGATTAAAGCCCAGGATGTTACTTATGTAGACAAAATGGTTCCGAGGAAACTCATTTGGAGAAAACGGTGGCGCTTCATGCTGAGAAAAAGCATCTCTAGTGTTTCTGACAGCTTCAGATCTTTATTTTCAAACAGACCACACTGCCATTGTCACCCTACTGTTCAACAACATGGATGCCATGTTAGGAATCCTTTGACCCGACCAACCGTGAGTCAATCTTTACTGGTTTATTCGGAGTCTGGCTTTACAATAAAGCAAGGGCGTAGGTTTGGTCTCAACATTGGTAGGGACGATATAACAGCATAACCTGCATGTACTTTTTGCTGGGGACGGGACATTAATAAGACCAAACAGATTGGGTGAACGGGGGTCAGGGCTACATTTGTCACGAATATGAACCTAATTAATTGATGGGCTAAATGATCCATGCAAAATAAATCTGTATTGACTTATACTAACTAGGGCTGGGCGATATATCGAGATTTTAATATATATCGATATATTTTCAAACACGATATGGTACGAGACAATATCGTTTATATCGATTTTTTAATTATTATTTATTTATTTATTTTTTTTATGATCTTGATATAGCTTATTTTGTGACAAATTGACTTGAATGTTTTATTTGAGATTTGCACAAATGTTTTGTTATTTGCACAACTGTCAACCTCAGTGGAAAAGTCTGCCTGTTACTGTCTACATTGTATTAATTGCACAGTGTATTTTAATTTAATTGTTATGCAGGAAAGGGATATTTGTTTTATTTTATTCAAGAAGCATTTTTATTCTATATATGCAGGCAGTTTATTTTTATTTCATTTGTTTTATACATTTTGATATTGTGCAGACCTCTGTTAATAAAGGAACCTGTGTGACATTTGGCACGAGGCTTTGTATTAAAACTGACTGTTTTTTTAAGGGTTTGCCTCAGAAAAAAATGAAGCTAACAGAGATGCTATGCTATAATGCTTTGGGGGAAACCCCAATTAAGGCACAGAAAAAATATCGAGATATATATCGAGTATCGCCATTTAGCTAGAAAATATCGAGATATGACTTTTGGTCCATATCGCCCAGCCCTAATACTAACTTTCATGTGTATTGGTTCACCTGATACACGGTTCCATTCAAACCTTTGTTTTCAAAAACTACTAAAGAAACATTTTGAAAACTTCCAGAATATTCCAGGATTTTATTAGCAATTTAAATTGCAATATTTTAACATAACTTAAATTATATTAACATACACAATAAATACAAACGTATTAATAATCTCTTTACTACTACTTAACCTATATATGGAACTACATCGTCCTTCACCACAAGAGTAATACATTGCTTTAATTTGTTGTCTCTTTCACCTTCTTTTCCCTTATTTTCATCTCGAAAATGGATCAGTGGGTTGAGCAATTATGGAAAAAATGGTCAAGTCATCAGCCAATCAAACGTGCGTTTGAAGGAAAAAAATGGACCGGCAAATTCAGCAAGTGAAAAGGGGTAAATATAAGTCTGAACATAATGAAAATAATTCACTTAATAATGGTAGGGTCAATTCTATCCTTAAAACATTTGGGAAGACAATCTAAATTATCTATATATCTGAACTCATTATATAATGCAAATAAGGTTGCTTAAAAGTTGGTGGGGACAATTTGAGCCTCCTGAAAAGTTGGTAGCTTTACGTCCCTACCGTCCCTATGCAAACCTGCGCCCTTGCAATAAAGTGTTTGTTTTGGAAAGCTGCAGGAGCTTGCACACAAAATACACTACGCTGTAGGGCCAATTGGATGGATATTGATGGTTACATCCATTTGTAGCAAAGCAGAACTCAATTTTGCCGTGTCTAACTAATTAGCCTGTGTAATTGCTGTGAAGTGTGGCTTCACACACAGAAATCCACCACCTTTACTTGACAGTTAAATGGAACCTAAGTTAATACAAGAATTGAGAGGAACTGTATTTTTACCATCTTGGTAGGGCTGGGCGATATGGACCAAAAGTCATATCTCGATATTTTCTAGCTGAATGGCGATACTCGATATATATCTCGATATTTTTTCTGTGCCATAATTGGGGTTTCCCCCAAAGCATTATAGCATAGCATCTCTGTTAGCTTCATTTTTTTCTGAGGCAAACCTTTAAAAAAACAGTCAGTTTTAATACAAAGCCTCGTGCCAAATGTCACACAGGTACCTTTGTTAACAGACGTCTGCACAATATCAAAATGTATAAAACAAATGAAATAAAAATATACTGCCTTGCATATATAGAATAAAAATGCTTCTTGAATAAAATAAAACAAATATCCCTTTCCTTCATAACAATTAAATTAAAATACACTGTGCAATTAATACAATGTAGACAGTAACAGGCAGACTTTTCCACTGAGGTTGACAGTTGTGCAAATAACAAAACATTTGTGCAAATCTCAAATAAAACATTCAAGTCAATTTGTCACAAAATAAGCCATATCAAAATCGTAAAAAAAAAAAATTTTTTTTTTTTTTTTAATAATCGATATAAACGATATTGTCTCGTACCATATCGCGTTTGAAAATATATCGATATATATTAAAATCTCGATATATCGCCCAGCCCTACATCTTGGCGTCTCTGATTGTGGTATTCTTGTGAAATATGGGTTTCATCCCAACAAATTGAAGTACTATTTTACAGTCAAATGACAAAAATCAGAGTTAGCCTTTAAAGAATCCCAAAGAGTGACAGATATAATGACCTCTCGTAATAAAGCTGCAGACTGCAGATAACTGAGCACCCTTCTGTCTCACTTTCAACTTCCTGTCATCCAACCATCAGCTATAGTCTTCCTATTCAGGGCCATGTGGTTTGTTGGAGACTACTGGGGACGAAAAGAGGAGATATTACATTGATCACAAAAACAAATAAAACACAAAAGGCCTGTTGTACAACCAGTGTTTGGTTTGGTTTGCCCGTTCTGGGCTACTCTCCAAACAGCAATGGCTTCAATAACTGTACAGAGACGTGTGTGGACGAAGGATCAATGCCAGGAGTGTTGGGATGGGACAAGAGCGGCTTTACTGAAGCAGATTTCACGCCCAAAAATCACACCAGAATTGTAAAAATCACATAACAGTGACGTCCAAGATTTATGAAACGCGACCCCGACAGTTCAGACTGAAGTCCTATTGGGGAAAAAAAAAAAAAAGATATAGATTATATAAAATATCTATCTAGGCTGAAAACGCAGGGAACCCAAGAGCACAACAACAAGCAGATTAGCAGAGTCCAAGAAGGTTTTAATCCGGTCCAAAAGACAGGCAGAGGTCAAAACCGGGCAGACCATGAGCAGAATAGGCAGACAAAACCAAGGGAGCAGGCAAGATCCAAAAATGAGGGAACAGTCTCGATATCAGGCGGGCAGTATCAGTAGGCTGGGACTGGAGGCTGGAGAGCTAGGAAAACACACTATACAATCTGGCAGAGGACATGTGGAACTGGGCTGGTATGAAGGAGGACTGATGACAATGAAAAGCAGGTGTGGAGTTGGACAGGGAAGCACAGGTGAATGGAATGAGATAATTGCCTGCCTGATGAGGGTGGCAGCATCGCAAATGACAGGACAATTTTTATATATATATATATATATATATATATATATATATATATATATATATATATATATATATATATATATATATATATATATATATTTACTTAAAGGTTTAGTTATCAGGGACAATGCACATTAATAATACATTTAAACACATGTAAAATATGCCAGAATTAGCCAAAAAGGCTATTTTGCATCTGCTGTCCCTGGACTGGTGTAAAATAGTCAACCTAAAAGAAAATGTATTAAGATATAATTAATAAAACATTTCCAAATAAGAAACATCAGAAATATATATATATATATATATATATATATATATATATATATATATATATATATATATATATATATATATATATATATATATATATATATATATACAGGACTGTCTCAGAAAATTAGAATATTGTGATAAAGTTCTTTATTTTCTGTAATGCAATTAAAAAAACAAATGTCATACATTCTGGATTCATTACAAATCAACTGAAATATTGCAAGCCTTTTATTATTTTAATATTGCTGATTATGGCTTACAGTTTAAGATTAAGATTCACAGAATATTAATTTTTTTTGAAATAGGATATTTGAGTTTTCTTGCTTGCAATATTTCAGTTGATTTGTAATGAATCCAGAATTTATGACATTTTTGCATTACAGAAAATAAAGGACTTTATCACAATATTCTAATTTTCTGAGACAGTCCTGTGTTTGTGTATATATGTATGTATGTATGTGTGTATATATATATATATATATATATATATATATATATATATATATATATATATATATATATATATATACAATATGAATGTGACGCAGGTCTGTTGTGAAAAATGTAAGAAAATACTTGCAAAGAAAAGGATTCGGGTCATTTTTGCTTGCAGTGTGACTGTAGCCTTAGTGCCAGAGTTCATTTATAAAAACCTCTCCCCAACAATGTGATGATTGCCGAGTCCGCTTTCCGCTCCAGTCTTACAACTTAAATATTTCATCTCATGTTTACACAAAGTCCTCTCAACTTCGAGCTTAAAAAATTGCCTCCCCGGTCCATGAGGTGACGCCACATCAGAGCAGCAGTTTAGCTAACATGCAGTGAAATGCGGGGCCGAGGCGACGTCTGCACGTCCCACTCAGCTCTCTTTAGAGTTACATTTGGCAGATGGCGACGCCGATCCCTCGCTCTTCTGCTGCCTCTCTGTATAATGTAGGACGGAAAAGGGTGAGAGCACAATAGAAAAAACATGAAATATTACTTTGTGGGCTCCAGTGGGAATGAGAGATATGTTACTTTTAAAAGGGTAAAAATGAATTTTTAAGGAGTGTGATTTTTAAAGACTGCTTTCAAAGTGCAGAGAATCTTTAGTTAAAGTCTGGCTGTAGTTGAGAGCAATGTTCTACTTTTCCATTTTGGCTTTATCCTTTATTTCTTTCTCAGGCTAAACTCCACGGGAGCAGGTATTTGTGTCAGCTGAGCATGTTCTATTGCATTGGTATATTTGAGCAACCGGGGTCAGTTTTGTATCCTGTAATTCCAAATTTAGTTTGTTTGTGAAGTTATTCAATATGACATCTTCTTTAATCTCGGTGGAAAATAACTCTTTTGAAAAGAAAACTTTTATTACTATTATTTTATCATCATTTACATAATTTTTGAATTCCAAATAGAGGGAATAGGTCTTTTTTTTAAGGTTTTTTTTGTACCTTCTCATGGCTCTGCATTATTACGAAAACTTCTGCACTTACAGTTATGCACAGAGCATGTATATATCCCACCACACCTCGTCCCAGTGTTCTGCTGCATAAAAAGGATGAAACTAAAATCCTTTGACTATTTATTTGGCATAAAAGTATAACAATATGTAAAATTATAATCATGTATTTTTTTTAATTATATATCACACATGACCCTTCATTTCAATCAATGTGTTTGAAAGGAACTACTGTTGTGCCACAAAGGGGGTGCTGGTTCAATTATCAAAGAGTTATTAATGATCGTCCTTTGACAATTATTAACAATTAATAAAGTAGATTATTTATCAAATTGAATTATCAAAATGAATGAATCAAAATGGGGCACCACCTGATATAATCAGGAAAATGATAACTAAAAAGCAAAATCAGTCTCAAGGTAAGTTATTCCTCAGAATAATAGTGAAGAAAGGAATCCGAGCACAAGTCCGAGGAGTCCGAGCACAGAACTTTGCAACCAGCAGTTGTGACAAATATGTGTAAAATAAGCACAAACAACTTCTCTCATTCAAGTTAATCAGAATTTATTTACACAAGTGTCAAAAAGATGATAAAACACTTTGGATAAATTCTGATGGCTAAACTACACAAAAACAACTAACTAACTAACTAAACATCAACACAAACTTCCGATCATCCGCGTGTGTGTGTGTGTGTCAGTAGGTCGCCACGACACGTGGGCCAAGCAAAATGGCGAACAACGCCACGCGGACCGACCAAAATGGCGGACAACGCCACGACACCAGCCCCCCAATCTCTCACTCAGAAGGCACGCCAATTTTTTCCAGTGGCCAGCCGCGGTACTGCAACAAAAAATCCCATGGGGCCCAGAATGCTTTTTTCCCCATAGACCGCAATAGTAAAAGAGAAGCCTCTAAAACTGTTCACAGGAACCTCCAGCTGTAATCACCAGCAATTACTAATCTTTGTATTCTATATTTTTAAGTCATGGACTTTATATCCGTCAAAAATGTTTTATAACGGCCAGAAAAGTCAAAGAAAAGTCTCTTTCTGGGCGTGACGTCACAGCCGTGTCGGTGCCATTGATGTTGCTCCGGGGCATGATGGGAGGTGACTCAACTGCGCATGCTCTATGGGCCCCTTAACGCGGAAGTAAACCCGGAAGTCAGGAACTCATTTCGGCGTATGCGCTGGGTGAGCAAATTGCATTGAAATGAATGGGCGGCCATTTTCGACGTACCATCCAGTTAATATTATAGATCCATGCAACGCCACGACACGTGGATCTACCATACACATGGTAGGCTAAGACAAAAGAAAGATGGCTGACCAAGTTACGTGGTGACTGGGTCGCACGCTTTTCAAACTACGGGGAAGGTTTCTCCCTTTATTCCTTTATTTCCAAAACCATGCGGCCAGTGAATAAAACTTGTGGCTGGTCTCAGACTGAGGCCTGGGCTTTAAAGTTGAAATTCACATAATCACATAGTCACAACCACATAGGACTGTGGGCCAACACTACAAATGTGCTTTTTGGCCTCAAATGACTTTTTTCCTGCTGCAGCTAACAATGGTAATGGACTGACAAATTTAAAAAGCTGCAACCATTACACAATTATCATTTTAAAAGGAAAGTAAACTAGACACAAACATATTTAGCATACATCCATATTCCACTGAGGTCCCAGGATAGGAATGGATAGAAAAAAAATCACTTAGTTTGATGCATTTGCACCTCTGTTGCCCTTTTCATTGGTGTCAACACAAGGTAGCTGATGGGTTTTTCCTCTTTTTGATGTCAGTCACGTATGAGGTTGAGACCTGCATTAACTAAGATAAATTTTGCTTGCTCAGGAGTTACCATGTTTTACATTTGGTCTGTTACTAAAGTGCTAACATTAATCTCAGGTGCCCATCTTGAAACTGTGTTGACTTTGTAGATCTTCTGCTCCCTTTTTGTGTGTTAAACATTAGTAGTTTTACAGCGTGTAGCCTCTTTGGAGCAACATTAATGTTTGAAACGTTATCTACTGTCCGAGCTACAACGTGAACTGCATGTCGACCTTAGGAAGCTTTTTCAGGAGCTAGGATCTTTTCTTTTCCCCTGATGTTTTCGCCACAAGAACAGAGTTGAACAGAGTTCATCTCCAACGCAAAAACACATCTACAAACATTAGAAATAAGCAGTATTGACGGATTAGGCCTAAATATTTCCTTAGGATTTAAGGATTTCTTATTTTCGTGCTCTCACATGGTATGAAAAGAAGGTGAAGTGTACTTGGTTTAACTGCTCCGTGGACTTCTGTGTTACTGGCAGATTCAGCGCTCCGGCAAGGGGTGCTGGTACGGAAGAGTATTAGGGCCAGGCAGGAGAAAAATAAAAATAATATTTTAGAGGAGGAAGATTTTTTTTTTCATTATGCACTTCGAGAAAAAAGTCGAAAAATTTTGTGAATGAAGTCGAAATGTTGAGAAAAAAGTCGAAATGTCGAGAAAAAAGTAAAAAAGTCGAGATTAATGTTGAAGTAGAATTTCGAGAAAAAAGTCGAAATGTTGAGAAAAAAGTCGAAATTTTCTGAATAAAGTCGAAATGTCGAGAAAAAGGTCAAAAAGTCGAGATTAATGTTGGAGTAGAACTTCGAGAAAAAAGTCGAAATGTTGAGAAAAAAGTAAAAATTTTGTGAATGAAGTCGAAATGTTGAGAAAAAAAGTCGAAATGTTGAGAAAAAAGTCAAAATTTTGTGAATAAAGTCGAAATGTTGAGAAAAAAGTCAAAATGTTGTGAATAAAGTCGAAATGTGGAGAAAAAAGTCAAAAAGTCGAGATTAATGTTGGAGTAGAACTTCGAGAAAAAAGTCGAAATGTTGAGAAAAAAGTAAAAATTTCGTGAATAAAGTCGAAATGTTGAGAAAAAAAGTCGAAATGTTGAGAAAAAAGGCGAAATTTCGACTTTATTCACGAAATTTCGACTTTTTCTCGAAATTGTATTTCAACATTAATCTCGACATTTCGACTTTTTTGTCGACATTTCGTCTTTTTTCTCAGAAGTGCACAATAAAAAAAAATCTTCCACTCTCAAATTTTTTTTCTCTTGCTTGGTCCTAATACTCTTCCGTATGCTGGAGTGAAGCAAAAGAGTAAAAAAAAACTGTAGAAATGCAAAAGACAAGTATGTCCTTGGAAAAAGGTTTTGGGGTTTTAAATTCTATAAATGTGTTTGCACAATTAAAAAAACAAATACTTAGTCCCTTTTTTATAAATCTGCTCCAGCATATGAAGTTAGTTTCATGGATCCTAACAAACGTGGAAGAAATTTGAGCATCAGATGTGGCAAGCGCGTAGTGGTGTCTTAGTTGTGAGGCAGTGATTGTGGTTTTTAATGCCACCTCTGGCCTCCCCTTTCCATCCTTCCATTATTTTCTGTTCTTCATGAAACATCTCTGACCTTCAGCTGCTGAAAGTGCGGCTCCACCAGACTCCTGATCCCAAGGTCACGACTGGAGAAGACCGAGAGGTCTGCTGCCCTCCTCACACTCACTCCGGGAGGTTTGACCAATTCTGCCTTGGCTGCGTTTTAATGAGGGAAGTCTTTTTGTTGTTGTTTTCCTTGCCGGCTGCTCAGGGGTCGGAATTATTCTTAGTCTGTCTTTGCCTTTTGGGCCCCTGACAGCCCGAAGCCAACCTTGCATCAGCCTTTTGACTCCAGGGTGACTGTGGATCTTGTGAAGCATCTGACAGTGGCTTTTCTTCTTTCTTTTTTTTTTTACCTCCTGGTTTGCCTGTGAGGATGTTGATCTTTTATATCCAATGCAACTGCCAATTTCATTGAAGGCAAGGGGGGAAAATGGGAGGAAAACAGAATGATCACGTGTTGGACAGATCAAAGCGCACATCTGAACCCAGGAAGTTATATCAAGTAATTGAGCCCTACTGAGAAAAGGGCCTTTGTTGCCTTTCCTAAGAGCAACCCTTCCTTGCTCTATGCTAAATCTAACCTCGTTCCTGTTTTTATAATACCTGTGCAAATATAATATCACCTTTTTTCTTTTAAGGGGGGGCACAAGTGAGGTTTTTTGTGCTTGAGACCAAATATTGGAATGTCTGAAGTATTGAGTTGCTCATATTTGCAGGATACTATGACATCACAAATACAGCTGAAAGTAAAATTGGTAGATTGGTTGGTAGAGGGAGCAGGATTGACTTGGGTAGGAGCACCGGGTGACAAAATGAGGAAAAAAATTGGGATAAAAATATTAAAGAAAAGATACGGATCTGATCATTT
The DNA here is from genome assembly GCF_033807715.1 of Cololabis saira. Taxonomy (NCBI): domain Eukaryota; kingdom Metazoa; phylum Chordata; class Actinopteri; order Beloniformes; family Belonidae; genus Cololabis; species Cololabis saira. Next base: position 39,139,078 of record NC_084600.1, read on the forward strand.
TTCAAATCAGCAACACAAATAGAAGATAAGACAAACACAAAAGTTTTGTCTTTTAATTTAATAAATGGAAATATAAACTATATCTACTTAAAGTGCACAAGGCTTGATATCTTGTTTTTAACATAATTAATGAAAAACAACTTAAAGTGCAACATAGAAGGCACGTCCATCTTCCTTGAAACATGGGTAGTGAAATAAAGCCAATGTCCACATCATCAAAGAAGAATAAAAGAAAGAAAGCAAAGTATACCTGAACTTATATTGTCAAACTCTCCTTCAAAAAGAGGGATGTCTACGTTGTCTGGAGAAAGGGACCTCTTTGCAGTCACTATGCCCCCCGTCTGCACCAGTAAACACACCTATAGCGTTTGTGATGGCTTTTCCCGGTCGGATTGCGCAACACAGACCTGCATAAATGCTGCGGTGATCTGAGGTTGTTGAGCAGTGAAACACCGGGGTGGTGTCACTTCAAGTGCATAGCCATGCTTGACGTGTCTCCACTGTCACAGGGCTTTCTTGTGTCACCGTGTGTACACACCGACATGGTTTTATCCACCAACCTCTTTCCTTCGTTATTATATTTGACAGGGAAGCCAAAACGTGCAAGGGATACTAATGGGATACATACAAGGGATTTAAATGACGCGGGGCGTTCAAGCTCCGCTGTTCCTCCGCTCGCCATGACCACGCTTTGTGTGGACTGAACATGCACATAACCCAGGCCAACACACGGCCAACGTTCCGGGGGACGACCTCGGGACTGGGCCGACCGGCAAGACAGTTCCGGGGGTCGCCCACCAGGCCGGGCACACCGGCGAGACAGCTCGGGGGGACGACCCCGAGGCCTAGGTCTGGGTCTTGGCGTGGGACCTGGACAACTTTGCGTGGGGCTTGGCATGGGAACTTGACATGACGGGGGACCTGGACTTGACGGGCAACCTTGACTTGACGGGGGAACCTTGACTTGACGGGGGACCTGGACTTGACGGGGGACCTGGACTTGACGGGGGACCTGGACTTGACGGGGAATCCTGACTTGACGGGGGACCCGGACTTGACGGGGGACCCTGACTTGACGGGGAACCCTGACTTGACGGGGAACCTTGACTTGACGGGGAACCTTGACTTGACGGGGAATCTTGACTTGACGGGGGACCTGGACTTGACGGGGGACCTGGACTTGACGGGGGACCTGGACTTGACGGGGGACCTGGACTTGACGGGGGACCTGGACTTGACGGGGAATCTTGACTTGACGGGGAACCTTGACTTGACGGGGAACCTTGACTTGACGGGGAACCTTGACTTGACGGGGAACCTTGACTTGACGGGGAACCTTGACTTGACGGAGAATCTTGACTTGACGGGGAACCTTGACTTGACGGGGAACCTTGACTTGACGGGGAATCTTGACTTGACGGGGAATCTTGACTTGACGGGGAATCTTGACTTGACGGGGAATCTTGACTTGACAGGGAACCCAGGATACGAGGAGCTGGCTGCGGGGGTAACCGGGTCCAGGCGCTGGCTGTGGGGGTACCCGGGGGGTCCGGGACCATCACCGGAGCAGGGGCTGATGCGTCCAGGACCACCACCGACGATGCGCCCAAGACCACCGCCGGAACAGCGGCTAGCTGGGGCTGGTGTTGACGCCGTCGCTCCAGAGCCTGGATGCTCCGGGGCCCACCCCGAGCCAGGCGTGTTCCCCAGAAGGGGGACTCCTCCTCCTCGAACCACCTCCTATTTTTCTCCACCTCCCGGCGGAGAAACATCCAGAGGGAAATCCACTCTCCTGCTGGTTCCATTTAGGGTCGGTCCGTTCTGTCACGTCTGGTGTGGACCCAAACGCAGGAGAGCAGGAGGCAGGAGTTGCAAAAACCAAGGATTTATTCCAGAAAAGGAAAAAACAAAGCGCTGCTTGGCAAGATAAAAAGAAACTAAACAGGGATCAAAAAACTCGAGCAGGAAAAACGTGGCAGGAAACATGGAGGACCAAACAGTACGGACCGACAGGGAACAAGGGAATGACAAGACCAGATATACTCAGGGGATAACGAGACACAGGTGCAGACAATCAGGGCAGATGGGACACAGGCGGGGCAAAACAGAAACTGAAAGGCTGGGCGGAATGTCAAACCCTGACAAAGTTGCTTCCTCATTGGCTTTGCATTTTCAGATTAATTTTAATTTAATTGTTCACTTAAACCATTACAACCTAAGGTGCCCTTTTAAAAATGTTACTTATTTTGAAAACAGAAGAAAACGCATATAACTAATGTCACAACATTCAGTAGAGCTATAACATTGTAATATGCATACACTGTAGCTATTACTATGATGTATTTCTAAATTTTTGATAATCTGTGATTTGCACTTTCCTTCCCTGCAGGCCCCTTAAGAACTGGTAATGGGTCTAGGGAGTGCTCTAAAACACACACCTTTAATATTTGATCTTCATTTCCAAAGGAGGTTTCTTATGAGCAAACTGTTCCACGAGGAATTTTCTGAGGCTCCAATTTTGATCACTTAACTTTCTTTAAAACTTTATGTGATAAAAACCTCTCTTATGTTTGGCTTTCTTCTTTTTTTGTAATACTCCTTAGTATCACTGTTTTGTTTTTGGCACCTATGGACATTATAGTTGTTATTTTTATCAGGATTAAACAATGAGGTTTCACTTCTTTGGAGGCCCATTTTAGACCAAACATCTTAGTCCATGTAGATCTTTCTAGCTTTACACTTCAGGAAAATGCCTATATTCACACTAAACTACCCGATCTCCATCTTTATGTTCCATCAAATGTCTCCCGGTCCTGGTTATATATCCAGTCCAACAGCCTCAGGCTATTGAAACGTTAATTCCTGGTTCTCCCTCCTCCAGAGTGGACACCGTTAAGCTGTAATAAGAACATAAAAGACACTGCAGAGTTACTACATGGGGAAACACCACCATGGAGAATGTATTCAAGGAGACACAGAGTTATCCCACATTTTACAGTGTTATCTGGAATGAATGGAAAACATGCTACTGTGTGAGCGCTCATTGCAATCCTGTCAGCTGACCACGCTCAGTAGAAGATGAAGAATCCATTAAACCTCATTGACTGTGGCTGCTGTTTCCCTATCTGATTGCATTTGGCTCTAGCAGATCAATAAAATGAGATGCTTACTATGCAGAAGTACCAAATGTACACATAATCCAGGTTCTTTGAGTCGTTAAAAGAAGAACAAAGACATTTAAAGGATGCTTTTATGCCATAAGAAATGCCTTGACTCTACACGAGAGAGATTAAACAAGGTTCTGGCAACACTGATCTTCGATCTTAGTCCATACTGATATGATTGCATTACAAAGTTTTTGCAGACTTGCCAGCTGCATATCCCATGATGCAAATCTCTTGTTCCACTACAGGCCAAAGGTTTTTCTATTGGATTGTGATGTGGTGACTGTGAAGGAAATCTGAATGCAGTGAGTTCATTGTCACGCTCGTGAAGCCAGTTTTGTGATGTGACACGTATCCTGCTACAACTTGCCATCAGAAAGTGGTCATAAAGGCATGGACATGGTCAGCAGCACATGCTGGCCTAAAGTGGACCAGGAAATTACCTTGGCAGTCTGTTGGGCCACGGGGAAAATGAAACAACAGTTTTCTATGGGGCAAAACAGACACAGCTTACCAGCATCAAAACAACATTGAATGGAGAAGCATGGTGGAGGGAGCAGCACGATGTGGGCTTACTTTGCTATTTTACTGCTTCTCGCTCGCTTTCACCTCAACATGGAACAGTAAATTTGATGTGAGCTGAACTGATTTTACACTGATTCTACACTTCCAAAGCACTCGACTGCAGATCAGCTAACCCTCTCTTTGTTTTTGTCCCTGCAAGTAGGCTTGCCACCCGTCCCTTGAAATACGGAATTGTTACGTAATTGGGAACTAAAAGTCACGTTCCGTATTGAACCAATACAGACAAATATTATGCTCTTATTTATTGATTTCATAATCTACAGGTGAAGGTCGGAAAATTTGAATATATTGCAAAACTTAATTTGTAGTAAATTCAACTAAAGGTAAACCAAATATATTATTTCCCACTACATTCAAAGTGAGATATTTCAAGCCTTTATTTGTTATAATTTTGGTGATTATGGCTCACAGTTTATGAAAACCCCAAATAAAAAATCTCTATATTATGAAATCAATAAACAATTCAATCATCAAAATTATAACAAATAAAGGTTTAACATATCTTGCTTTGCATGTGATGAGACTATGTAATATATTAGTTTCACCTTTTAAGTTGAATTATTGAAATAAATTAACTTTTACACCATATTCTTCACCTGTAGGCTATATTATACATCTGGGCTGATGTGGACATACATAGCATAGGCTATTTCATTTGCTATATGGTTGGCTGTCATGCAAGTCATGCAAGTTCAATGCTATTAAAGCACTTTAAATCCAAGCATTTTGTTTTTTCATACAAAATAAATACATCTCTATAAAGTTTAGAAGGTTCAACTTTAAGTTTAGCTCTTGGTTTGACTCAAATTATTGTGGTTTAGGTAGTACTGTTTTGCACTACAACTACTGTAAGTGAGCTATGTGCTAAATGATGTGGTGGAACTAATGTGGAAAACATTTTTTGCCACTGTAAGTAAGATACTTTCTCTGCTTGTTGCAATAGTATACAGTATATTCTGGCGATACAATATGACCCGGGGTACTCTTGGATGTGTTAAAATTCACTCAGGCTTTAATCCTACAGAGGCCTGAGATCTGTCGCAGAAGCTCCCAGCCTGAGCCTTAATGCTGGCTTATGTCAGTGAGCTACTCTCACTTTCTGGCAGCTCAATTGGACCTGTGAAGTGACTTGTCTCAGATGATAAAAGTTTACTGTTGATGAGTGCACCTAAATGAAAAAATTTGTTTCGTGGTGCATGCTCAGCTGCAGATCAAGTAAAGGTGTTTTTGTTTTAGAACTTGACGCCTGGGTAGCCGCAGGTTTTTCTTTCCTGCTTTGTGGTCAACATGAGAGCCAGCGGTCACGAGGCCTAGATTAGAGCGTAAACGTGGCGGAGGAAAGGGAGGCGCTCCCTACTCACCTCTCCGCTGCTGCTGTCTGCAGCTGCTGTCGTCTCCAAGAAGCGCGTTTTTAAAGTCCTGGCAAAGCCGTTCGTGCCGATCACGCCTGGCAGTGTTTGTTCTCCAAAGGCAGAAGTTCAGCAACAGGCAGCGTTATGTGCTCTGACTTCACTCTCACACACACACCCCTCCACATACACGTAATAGACCATCTGTGTGTGTGAGGAAGCGAGCGCAATTAGTACTAATGCACTCATAACATCAAGTGTGGAAGCATAACCGACAGCCTTGATGCAATTCCTTCATCAGTGATGGCTGAATTTGCTCCGAGGTGACTTTCACAGTCATCTAAGATCTGCTTCATTTGTCGAAGAGGAGGGAGGGACACGAACTTAAGAAGTTCTTATCGAATCAGCTCTTTCAAAAGTTTGGAGTGTTTTCATGTTTTCTGTTCGTGTTAGAGAACTATTGTCATGATCTTGTTGTGTTGCTGACATATTAAAGTTAAACTCTCCAGACTTTGATCTAAATGAGTTCTGAGACAGTTCTTAATGAAATAATTGTGAAAAGAGTGGATCAAAATAACACAGATAAACAGCACGAGAGCTGCCTTTTCGACTGTAACAACTGTGGACATAATAGTCCGTTGCAAGGGTTGGAGCTTCTCCATCCGTGCTCTGCAGTGTTGGCCTCTTCTGAAACTGTGCAGTTTTGAGCGGCTCACTTTTGAAAGTGCTCTCAATGTCGCTTGATGTGGCGCTAGCTGGAATAAAGGTGGATAGTTTTACTGTAATGACAAGTTACCTGGCAAATATCAATCTGCTGTAAAATCAAGTGACAATTGTGTTTAAATTTGAGTTTCTTATTCGGTAATTGTGACTTTCTGTCCACCAGTCTGTAATATGTCCCTATTTAATTTCTGATTTCTTGATGTTTTTTTTTTTTTTTTTTATTCAAATGAATTAAAACCGTTTAATGCCAAATGTACTAACATTAGCAAATCACCAGGCGGTCGTGACCCATAAACAGGACATTAAAGAGAACATACAATCTTTGTGCTTTACAACATTCACCTGATTGTCAGTTACATCTACAGGACTGTCTCAGAAAATTAGAATATTGTGATATAGTTCTTTATTTTCTGTAATGCAATTAAAAAAAAAAAGTCATACATTCTGGATTGATTACAAATCAACTGAAATATTACAAGCCTTTTATTATTTTAATATTGCTGATTATGGCTTACAGTTTAAGATTAAGATTCCCAGAATATTCTAATGTTTTGAGATAGGATATTTGAGTTTTCTTAAACTGTAAGCCATGATCAGCAATATTAAAATAATAAAAGGCTTGCAATATTTTAGTTGATTTGTAATGAATCCAGAATGTATGACATTTTTGCATTACAGAAAATAAAAGACTTTATCACAATATTCTAATTTTCTGAGACAGTCCTGTATAATGTTAGAAAAAAAACTGATGTACTGAAATCCTTCCACTTTTTTTCAAATCCATTTATTTTGAAACTATCTCATTATTTTTGATGTGCAGATTTGCTGGGTTCTATGACATCACAGACTTAGACCAGAATCCTCCAGCCTGCCTCTCTTTACCCAACTTCACCTTTTGAAATTAGTTGTGCAAATCCATATTACAAATCTATGGGGGCACATCTCAGTGAAGAGGGGTGTGGAGCGGAAATGAATGGGTCACTAAAACCTCTTTAAACCAGCCCCTATGAACACAGGTATGAAACATGGCTGAAGAGGGAGCTTTTGTGCGGCCTCGGCAAAGCTGTGTGAACATAAAACTGCCTGGGACTGAAAGCACAGTATTACTACTTGGAGAGTCCCCAGGCCTTTTAAAAACATTTCATTCTTCTTCTGTTCGGGGACACACAGATGAAAATGTACATGATGAAATATTCCAGCTCCAGAAGTTATGGTTGATATGTGACATGACTTGCTGCGTTGTTAATGCGCTGTTTCAAAGGAACCAGCCTGCTCCATCACACTCGCGCTGTTGTCCCTGCAGGGTTTCCTCTCTGCAGCTGCCATCACAGCCACATCAAGCGTACAATTTAAGGCATGCTTTATTTTTGCATTGAAAGACATCACAATCAGCTGTAAATGTTTTACAAAAGAAAAGTAAAATTCAAACGTCCACGGCCCTTCCTAGATTTTTTTGCACTCTGAAAAAGAAGATTAAATACATGTGAAACTGGCTGGCTGCAAAAATCTGTGTAAATAACTACTGTGTAACAGCACCCATGCCAGTAGTCCCAACTATAGGTTTTTTCACATAATAATACAGGACTGTCTCAGAAAATTTGAATATTGTGATAAAGTTCTTTATTTTCTGTAATGCAAAAATGTCATACATTCTGGATTCATTACAAATCAACTGAAATATTGCAAGCCTTTTATTATTTTAATATTGCTGATCATGGTATACAGCTTAAGAAAACTCAAATATCCTATCACAAAAAAATTGAATATTCCGGGAATCTTAATCTTAAACTGTAAACCATAATCAGTAATACTAAGTTTCAGTAATAATCACAGTGTTTCCGCGGGGTTTTAAAAAGTATTAAAAAGTGATAAATGAAAATTGCCAAATTTAAGGCCATTAAAAGTGTTAAATTCACTGTCAGAGGTATTATTTTTTTTTAAATTGGTATTATTTTTTACCTTTTACATTTTAAGCAGTCTATTTTATTGTCATTCACAAAGTGAAATAAATGTGAAACATCTGGTCAACATCAATGAGTCTATAAATCTGTTCTATAGTTCAAAATCTGTATTAATGTTAAAAGGTCCGTGATTAACACTTAATGTGACAGTTTTAAAAAAAAAATCTGAAGGTAGTGAAAAAGGTATTAAATTGGTATTAAATTTAACATAAGGAGTGCTGTATAAACCCTGAATCAGTAATATTAAAATAATAAAAGACTTGCAATATTTCAGTTGATTTGTAATGAATCCAGAATGTATGACATGTTTCTTTTTTTAATTGCATTACAGAAAATAAAGGACTTTATCACAATATTCAAATTCTCTGAGACAATCCTGTAGAGACTGTGTGAAACTTTGCCAGCTTTCCTTGCAGTGACGGTTCCAAGTCAGAAATATCAGCTTCATCTGAAATATCAATTCCCAAAGTTTGCAATAACAGTTCCAAAGTGAGTGAGGTCAGCTCAAATGTTCAATTTCAGTCCCAGTTAATATAGGTTAGTACATAATAGTGCAATAGATGTGTGAGGGGGCTGTTAATAGTGGCGTGAGGGCCGGTAGGTAGATGACTTATTTAACAGTTTAACAGATGTCTGGTAAAAGAAAATTCCCTGACTCTGGACATCCTGTATTTTATACTGCGGTACCTCCGGCCACAGGGCAGGAGTGTGAACAAGCTTCATTAGGAGTTGGTGGAGTCCTGAACAATGCAGGAGGCTCTTCCATGGATTCTGCCGTGGCAGATGTTCAGCGGGGCCCTGACAATTTTCTCAGCAGTCTTTCTGCAAGTGCCTGTGGTCCATTGCAATGGCATTATCATCCCACACAGCAGTAAGGTGGTCATGGTCAGTACTCGAGTTGTAAAAAGAATTCAGGGGGGATGGTGGATTTTATCATATGGGGACAGATAATTTGTGCTGATTACAAATAATATAATATATTACAAATAATAGCAGTGACCAAAACACCTGCAGAAATACTGCAGGAATGACATAGCAGCAGTTAAATGCAGCCTTCTGTAAGCTTTAAATATCCACTGGGCTTACATCAAATACATCAAAACACAACAATAAAAAAACAGTTTTCTGAACTTATCAATATGACTCTGTCCTTCACAGGATAAGTAAAATGAATCACTGCAAAAACTCACAATCTTAACAAGAATATTTGTCTTATTTATAGTTAAAATGTCTCATTTTAGTAAAAAAAAATCTCATTACACTTAAAACAAGACTCATCACTGGAAAAAACAACAATTTTCACCTGTTTCAAGTAGATTTTCACTTAAAATAAGTAGAAAAATCCAGTGGAACAATATTTTTTTGCTTGTAATAAGAAGATACATCTTGTCCCAGTGGCAGATTTTCCTACTTATTTCAAGTGAAAATGTACTTGAAACAGGTGAAAATTGTCAAATAAGTTATTTTTCTGGTGTTATTTTTCTGGTGATGACTCTAAATGTTGAAATAGCAGTAAAACCACATTCATTGATGAAATGACATAAGGGATGGCAGTTTTACAGGGGGGATGATTTTCACCGTTTTTATTTCAGGGGGGGGTGCCATCCCCCCTCATCCTCCCACATCCCCCCTCAACTCCAGTACTGGTCATGATGCTCTCAAAGTTGTTAGTGAAGAAATTGCTGAGGATCTGTGGTGACATGCTGAATTTTCCTCAGCCTCCTCAGGAAGCCACTGTATTCTCTCTTGGATGCCTGGGTCATCGAGTCTCCTCTTCATTTTTATAATCATCTCCTTGGCCAGCGACAGCGAGGTTGTCGTCCCTGCACTGTGTTACCAGAGTCGCCACTTTACTTGTGCGGTGCTTGTGTGTTTGGTGTTTCCTCAGCGCCGGTCATAATCAATCAACCGTGGTGTCGTCAGCAAGGTTCTGGATCAGGTTCTTCTTGTGAGAGAGAGGGGACACAGTCATGTGTAAATGGTGTATGGAGCATTGAGCTGATCACACATACATGTGGGATTCCAGTGTTTGATGTTAACATTTAGCAACAGGTGTAACACCTGAGTAACTGAATGAATCCAGACATTTCCTTTGCCCACATCAAATGAATGTGGTGTTTACTCCAGCTCATCAGGTCCACGTGATGCATCCTGAATGAACATACTGAGAACATTACGACCTGAAAGAGTAGTACATAAAGTAAAAAAAAACAAAACTGGAAAACAAAAACAGCCAAATTTCAGTGCAACTGAACTTTGATAAATTTGTGTATTTTATGACCGATGAAGAGATCACATCTTACCAGGTTTTTGAGGTGAAAGAAAGTCACCAAACAGTCATGCTAGTACACTCCTCTTCTGCATCTTCTGCTTATCCCAAAACAATGTGATGTGAAATGTGACTCCAATAAACCAATATCAACCATCTGCTAGCGCACAGAACTATTTTATTTTAAACTATATTTAAATTTTACGACGGAGTATTAGGGCCAAACTAAGGAAAAAAAAAAAAAGGAAATTAATAATAATAATAATAATACATTTTATTTATATAGCGCTTTTCTGGGCACTCAAAGACGCTTTACATTAAAACAAAACACATAATACAAATTACAATTACACAGGACAGTACAAAAGGACACAACATGAGACAGGACATTAATCACACATTAAAAGCAGTTCTGTAAAGGTGAGTTTTGAGATGGGATTTGAATGCTGGGAGGTCTGTACAGTCATTGATGTTTTTGGGGAGGGAGTTCCAGAGGGTGGGTGCAGCGATGGAGAAGGCCCTGTCGCCCCAGGTCCGGTGCTTGGTTCTGACTGGAAGGGACAGGAGGTTGGCGTCAGAGGAGCGGAGGCTGCGGGAGGGAGTGTAGCGGTGGAGCAGGTCGGTGAGGTAGCAGGGGGCCTGGTTGTGGAGGGCTCTGTGGGTGAGGAGAAGGACTTTGAAGTGGATCCGTTGAGGGATGGGGAGCCAGTGGAGCTTCTGGAGGACCGGGGTGATGTGGTCTCTGGAGCGGGTGTGGGTGAGCAGGCGGGCGGCAGAGTTTTGAATATATTGGAGTTTATTGAGGACCTTGGAAGTTGAACCGTAGAGGATGCTATTGCAGTAGTCGAGTCTTGAGGTGATGAAGGCGTGGATCAAGGTTTCAGCGGTAGAGAAGGAGAGTGATGGACGGAGACGGGCAATATTTTTCAGGTGGAAGAAAGCAGTCCTTGTGATGTGGTTGACATTTTATTACGAAAATAAAGTCATAATAATATGAGAATATAGTCGTAAAATTACAAGAATAAAGTCATAATGTTGCGAGAATAAAGTCGTAATATTTTGAGAATAAAGTCGAAATATTACGAGAATAAAATCGTAATATTAAATATATTATGAATATATAAATATAACTTCACAAGAGGCTCAATATTCAAAATTTTAACACTTCCTGTTAAAGTTCTCATAAATTAACACTTTATACTTGTAATATTACGACTTTATTCTCGTAATGTTACGACTTTATTCTCGTAATATGACGACTTTATTCTCGTAATGTTACGACTTTATTCTCATAATATTACGACTTTATTCTATTACGACTTTATTCTATTACGACTTTATTCTCGTAATGTGACGACTTTATTCTCGTAATGTTACGACTTTATTCTCGTAATGTTACGACTTTATTCTCGTAATATGACGACTTTATTCTCGTAATGTTACGACTTTATTCTATTACGACTTTATTCTCGCAACATTATGACTTTATTCTAGTAATTTTAGAACTTTATCCTCATATTATGACTTTATTCTCGTAATTTCCAAATTTTTTTTCTTAGTTTGGCCCTAATACTCCGTCGTTCTGCATATACCATATTTCTCTGGAGCAAAACCATGTTAGTGATGTTTTCATCTTTAAGATCAAATCAAAGGCGCTCAATCCTGAGTGTTAGACAGTGATTTCCACTTCTTTTTTCACCTCCCACTCATCTCTTGGGTTTGACCTGCACTTCCGCAGGGGTGGTGATTAATGTTCACACAAAAAAGCAAACACGATTGGTGACCCAACACATGCTCCTCTAATTGTCTAAATAGATGTGTTTTTGCTCTGTAAATAGTGTGATATTTATAACTGGCCTGAACCCTCATGTTTGTGTCCGTCATGTTGTTCAGCGTAACCGACACTGATGGAATGAGCGCTTTACCGTCGGTAAATAGACGTCATTCAGTCTGGGTTCAGGCCAGCTTTCACACAAATGCTCCTTTTTAGTCATTTTTCATGGACTCAACCTGTGATGCTCAACATCTGCATAAACTGTGATGTTCTGCATTATTATGTGCTGTCTTCGGGTCAAGGGAGGTAGGGAAGAAGGGAGGAAATAAATAAGGAAGTGAGGAAAGAAAATAAGGAAGGGAGGAAAGAAAATAAGGAAGGAAGGGAGAAAAGAAGGGAGGAAAGAAAGAAGGAAGGAAGGGAGAAAAGAAGGAAGGAAGGAAAGAAGGGATAAAAGAACGAAGGAAAGAAGGGAGGAAAGAAGGAAGGAAACAAGGAATGAATGGAGGAAGGAAGGAAGGAAAGAAAGAAGGAAGGAAGGAATGGAGGAAAGAAGGGAGGAAAGAAGGAAGGAAGGAATGGAGGAAAGAAGGGAGGAAAGAAGGAAGGAAGGAATGGAGGAAAGAAGGGAGGAAAGAAGGAAGGAAGGAATGGAGGAAAGAAGGAAGGAAGGAAAGAAGGAAGGAAGGGATAAAAGAATGAAGGAAGGAAAGAAGGGAGGAAAGAAGGAAGGAAGGGATAAAAGAAGGAATGGAGGAAAGAAGGAAGGAAAGAAGGGAGAAAAGAACGAAGGAAAGAAGGGAGGAAAGAAGGAAGGAATGGAGGAAAGAAGGAAGGAAGGAAAGAAGGGAGGAAAGAAGGAAGGAAGGGATAAAAGAAGGAAGGAAGGAAAGAAGGGAGGAAAGAAGGAAGGAATGGAGGAAAGAAGGAAGGAAGGAAAGAAGGGAGGAAAGAAGGAAGGAAGGGATAAAAGAACGAAGGAAAGAAGTTAGGAAGGAAGGAAGGAAGGAAGGAATGGAGGAAAGAAGGAAGGAAGGGATAAAAGAATGAAGGAAAGAAGGGAGGAAAGAAGGAAGGAATGGAGGAAAGAAGGAAGGAAGGAAGGAAAGAAGCGAGGAAAGAAGGAAGGAAGGGATAAAAGAAAGAAGGGAGGAAGGAAGGAATGGAGGAAAGAAGGAAGGAAGGAAAGAAGGGAGGAAAGAAGGAAGGAAGGGATAAAAGAATGAAGGAAAGAAGTTAGGAAAGAAGGAAGGAATGGAGAAAAGAAGGAAGGAAAGAAGGGAGGAAAGAAGGAAGGAAGGGATAAAAGAACGAAGGAAAGAAGGGAGGAAAGAAGGAAGGAAGGAATGGAGAAAAGAAGGAAGGAAAGAAGGGAGGAAAGAAGGAAGGAAGGGAGAAAAGAACGAAGGAAAGAAGGGAGGAAAGAAGGAAGGAAGGAAGGAAGGAAGGAAGGAAGGAAGGAAGGAAGGAAGGAAGGAAGGAAGGAAGGAAGGAAGGAAGGAAGGAAGGAAGGAAGGAAGGAAGGAAGGAAGGAAGGAAGGAAGGAAGGAAGGAAGGAAGGAAGGAAGGAAGGAAGGAAGGAAGGAAGGAAGGAAGGAAGGAAGGAAGGAAGGAAGGAAGGAGAGAGAGAATTAGGTCATTTTGACCCGAAGACAATACAAGGGTTAATTATAAACATGGACACAAAATATTTGGCTAAATAAGATAATTAAACTGCAATTTTACAACATAATTTAAAATTAAGAACATAATATTCTTGGTCACCAGCATCCGTTGTGAAGCATCCTGCAGCTCCAGTGAATGAACAATCAGTTCCACAAGGGGGATATTTTCTCAAACTGCGATGCACAACGATGCAAATATACACACCCTTCCACCCCCACATGTCATCAAAGTATACTGAGCTTTTCTACATGTAAATGAAAAAATAACACGCAAACAGAAGTAACTCATTATTTTCATGGTTCAAATGACTGCATAATTAACACAGTTGTTTTTCTAACAATAGAAGCTGCAGGGCTTATTTCACCATACGTTATCAAAGTTCTGAGTTGAACACACACATGTGATCTAGTTTGATTTGTTGTAAAATGTTGTGATGTATTTGCTTTCAGGTTTTTGCTTTAGGAAATCTGTAATAAGAAAAATGGCTTTTTAATGTGTGGAGGCTGAACATGCTCCGGAAGCAATGGGGGTAAAATAGTCAGCTTGTGAGGTTTACCATTGGCTCTTTATAAGATATGTCCATCTGTTAAATGGGCTTTGTTTTCTGGACTAGAAGTAGGGCTGGTAATTTCCTGAGACACAATGACCAAAGGACTGCTAAGCAATTTACTGTCTGTCCATGCCAGTATCACAGCAAAATGACTAAAAGACCCAGACAGCAGACACATTTGGGTCTAATCTGAGCTGCTTTTATCACTTAATGGCTCAGCTGTGTTACTGGCAAGTGTTATTTGGACCCAAAGGTCGTGAGCGGGTCCAAATCTGGGCTGTGAAATGTGTGATGTATGGGCCAAAATGACATACGCTGCCTTTGACATGTGTCACAGCAGTTGTGAAGGTTAGTCATGGTCCAAAGACTGAGAGGAAATGCAGAGGTCCATATCTTGACGTGTGACTGAGTTAAGGCAGCTTTATTACTGAGATGTTTAGCCTCAGTTTTTACTGTATAGTGAGCAAAATAACAAGAGTCAAATTCCCTGTCTGGCATGTTCAAACTTGACCAAAAAACCTGATTCTGATTCTGATTGTGATTCTGAGTTACACATGAATACTTTGATTGATGCTTAACCTTTGTACTGTCTTTGGGTCAAAATGACCTAATTCTCCTTCCTTCCTTCCTTCCTTCCTTCCTTCCTTCCTTCCTTCCTTCCTTCCTTCCTTCCTTCCTTCCTTCCTTCCTTCCTTCCTTCCTTCCTTCCTTCCTTCCTTCCTTCCTTCCTTCATCCCTCCTGCTCTCTCCTTCCTTCTTCCCTTCCTCTTTTCTCCCTTCATCCAAAATGACCTAATTCTCCTATCCTTCTTTCCTTCTTTCCTCCCTCCCTTCCTTCCTTCTTTCCTTCCTTCCTTCTTTCCTCCTGCTCTCTCCTTCCTTTGTCTCTTCCTCTTTTCTCTCTTCCTTCTTTCCTTGTTTTCTCCCTTCCTTCTCCCTCCCTTCCTCCCTTCCTTCCTTCATTCCTCCCTTCCTTCCTTCATTCCTCCCTTCCTTCCTTCCTTCCTTCCTTCCTTCCTCCTTTCTTTCTTTCCTTCCTTCCTTCCTTCCTTCCTTCCTTCCTTCCTTCCTTCCTTCCTTCTTTTTTCCCTTCCTTCCTTCTTTCCTCCTGCTCTCTCCTTCCTTCCTTCCTTCCTTCCTTCCTCCCTTCCTTCCTTATTTTCTCCCTTCCTTCCTTCCTTCTTTATTTCCTTCTATTCATTATTCCTTCTTTCCTTCCTTCTTCTCTTCCTTTTTTCTCCCTTCCTTCCTTCTTTCCTTGTTTTCTCCCTTCCTCCCTTCCTCCCTTCCTCCCTTCCCCCCTTCCTTCCTTCCTCCCTTCCTCCCTTCCTTCCTTCCTTCCTTCATCCCTTCCTTATTTTCTCCCTTCCTTCCATCCTTATTTTCTGCCTTCCTTCCTTCCTTCTTTTCTCCCTTCCTTCCTTCTTTCTTTCCTTCTATTCATTCTTCCTCCCTTCCTTCCTTCCTTCCTCCCTTCCTTCCTTCCTTCTTTCCTTGACCTGAAGACAGCACAAGGGTTAACAGGGTTAAAAATGAGTTTCGTACACAAGTCCAGAAAGGTTTTGTTTCAACCTAAACCAAGGTGTAGTCTTAAAGCTATCCAACCTACGTGTAGAAACGGAAATACTTGTCACAGCAGTCCAAGGTTTTTGAAGAACATCATAGACTCCTCTAACCTGATAGATCAGACCCACGTTTAGAGAGATGTTTGGTCTGAAATTGATCCATATGGCCTCCCCGTTTAAGAGCGGCACCAACGGTTTCTTAACAAACTGCCTTTGCACGCAGTTATTTAGCGCTACGACCAGTCAGAGCAACAATCACAGTGATGTATTCAGAGCGTGTTGTGTAGAAGAGTAAATTAAACTTTTGTCATAGTCTGTCGGCAAAACAGCACATAGATCTGCCTTCCAAAGGAATGATATGAGTGTTATGTTTTGATTCATTTCTAGAGAAAAAGAAAGAATCTTTCTGTCTATGGCAAAGCCAATTGAAGCGCTCGTTTATCCTCAGCTGCATCTACACTGTTTACATCCAGATTACGTCGCTGCTGTGTCGTCATCCTAAGGTCCCCCAGAGACTCTCTCCACAAGGATAGACGGATTTGATTGGCTCTCCGAGACCAATGGAATCTAAACGTACCTGCACAGCAAATTTAAATTTGCCAGCGGTACGTCTTCATTTCTAGGTTAGCCCTCCTCAGCGTTCTACTGAACATTTGGATGTTGATTTACCAGTGAAACAAGTTATATACAACTGTCTCAGAAAATTAGAATATTGTGATGAAGTTCTTTATTTTCTGTAATGCAATTAAAAAAACAAAAATGTCATACATTCTGGATTCATTACAAATCAACTGAAATATTGCAAGCCTTTTATTATTTTAATATTATTGATCATGGCTTACAGTTTAAGATTAAGATTCACAGAAAATTCTAATTTTTTGAGATAGGATATTTGAGTTTTCTTAAGCTGTAAACCATGATCAGCAATATTAAAATAATAAAAGGCTTGCAATATTTCAGTTGATTTGTAATGAATCCAGAATGTATGACATTTTTGCATTACAGAAAATAAAGGACTTTATCACAATATTCAAATTTTCTGAGACAGTCCTGTATATAGGTATTTCCAAATAAAAAAAAAAGCTTCGGTGCAGCTGCTGAAGTTACATGCTTCCTTCTAGTTTTAGAGTCCAGATATTTTTTCTTATAAATCAAGAATAACACGGTTAAAAAAACCTTAAAAAACGTATGTCAGATTTATATGAAAGAAGAATCTCTTCCTTCACACACTCTTCTATCACCAGTGGATTGATGGATGGAGAAATCTATTGATGAAAAATTCTGGTTATTCCTTATATTTAGGTATTCAGCTGAATACATTTCCTGTGCTCATATACCGTCAGTCAGCACTTGAGTTGTAAAAGAAAATCAGGGGGTATGGTGGATTTCATCATATGGGGACAGATAATTTGTGCTGATTACAAATAATATAATATATTACAAATAATAGCACTGACCAAAACACCTGCAGAAATACTGCAGGAATGACATAGCAGTTAAATGCAGCCTTCTGTAAGCTTTAAATATCCACTGGGCTTACATCAAATACATCAAAACACAACAATAAAAAACTGTTTTCTGAACTTATCAATATGACTCTGTCCTTCACAGGATAACTAACATGGATCACTGCAAAAACTCACAATCTTAACAAGAATATTTGTCTTATTTCTAGTTAAAATGTCTCATTTTAGTAAAATAATCTCATTACACTTAAAACAAGACTCATCACTGGAAAAAACAACAATTTTCACCTGTTTCAAGTAGATTTTCACTTGAAATAAGTAGAAAAATCTGCCAGTGGAACAAGATTTTTTTGCTTGTAAGAAGATAAATCTTGTCCCACTGGCAGATTTTTCTACTTATTTCAAGTGAAAATTTACTTGAAACAGGTAAAAATTGTCAAATAATTTATTTTTCTGGTGTTATTTTTCTGGTGATGACTCTAAATGTTGAAATAGCAGTAAAACCACATTCATTGATGAAATGACATAAGGGATGGAAAGGGGGGATGGCAGTTTTACAGGGGGATGATTTTGACCATTTTTATTTCATAAAATATCCCCCCTCAACTCGAGTACTGGTGTCAGTGAACCTGGACACGAACACTTGCAGCAACACCAAATCATAACGCTCCCACCACAGGTTTGAGCAATAGACACAGTGCGTGATGGGGGCATCACTTCATCTGCTGTTCTTGTTACCCTGACTGCCCCATCACTCTCTAGCAGGGTCAATCTGGACATTGAGACCACTTAACCTTCTCTATTTTTTCCTGCATTGCCCAAGCCCAATTTTTATCCTCATTTTTTGTATCTAGCAATTAACTCCAAATGTTTTGAGTTCACATTGTGCACATGAAAAAGTTCTCACCTTCACTACATAACACTGCCATAAGTTGTGTTGATTTTCTTAAATGAGATTTCAATAAATGCAATCTCCTTCCTTGTTTTGTTAGCTTGATGATGAGACCAATAGTCTCACCTTTCTGAAAAAGAGTAACGTTTTAAAACCAAGGGAAGTGACTTCGAAATGAAAATAAGTTGTTGAAGCCAAATTATACAATAATGAGTAAAGTACTTCTCTGATTGGAGGCTATTAGCTATTTGCTTAGCTGTATATTTAGACATAAGGCTTTTTTTGTCTGAGTTCTTTTTCTCTAAACATTTGAGATGGAAGGGTTTATATTGACTGATAGTAATGCAGGCATTTTGTTCTCTTTAATTACATTTCTATGCTTTAAGAATCTGTACATAGATTCTACTAGGGATGGGCGGTATGGACTAAAAAATGTATCACGATAATTTCTGGCATTTATCCCGATAACGATAAAAATGACGATAAAAAAAATACCAATTCAACTCCACCTTTGTAACTATAAATCTATCACCACATTCAGTCTTTGGAGCCAAAACACTGCTCTAAAAGATACTAAATACTACTAAACTACACCAATTAAATTGAATTAATTCTTTCTTTCTGGCTCATTTCTTTCTTTCTTTCTTTCTTTCTTTCTTTCTTTCTTTCTTTCTTTCTTTCTTTCTTTCTTTCTTTCTTTCTTTCTTTCTTTCTTTCTTTCTTTCTTTCTTTCTTTCTTTCTTTCTTTCTTTCAGGCTCATATCTTTCTTTCTTTCTTTCAGGCTCATATCTTTCTTTCTTTCTTTCTTTCAGGCTCATATATTTCTTTCTTTCTTTCTTTCTTTCTTTCTTTCTTTCTTTCTTTCAGGCTCATATCTTTCTTTCTTTCTTTCAGGCTCATATCTTTCTTTCTTTCTTTCTTTCTTTCAGGCTCATATATTTCTTTCTTTCTTTCTTTCTTTCAGGCTCATATCTTTCTTTCCTTCCTTTCCTTCCATAAATCAGCTTTACACAAAAACGTCATCAGCAGGAATTTATCGTTTTTACCACGAGATGACAAATTCTTACCGTGGGGAATTTTTTGGACGGTATATCGTGAACGGTAAAATATGGCCCATTCCTAGATTCTACTCCAACTCACTTGATTCTCCTCCAAGTTACTACATTTGGCAAATGAGTCACATGTATTTCATGATAATGTTCATTCAGTTACATGCACTCAAACACAAACAGACACACATCCCAGACCTCGTCCTCACCCTCAGCAATACATCAAATTCTACATTCACCTTCATCCTACCTTTTCCCTCCTCTGTGGGTTTAAACATCCAAGTTATTAAGAGGAAATTACTTCAAAGACAAAGAGACAAAGCAGGACAGGAAGCCGTAACTTTGGCCATTATGTGAAAATTGATTGGATGCTATGATGATGTACTTGTACCAAACTAAAACAGCTGCAAAAGTATTACTTTGAAAAACCCTGCGAAATGTCACAAAGGGCAGATGGATCCAAAGATATATCAGGTGAGAAAATCATATACAATGTAGCTCTATTTTCTCAGAGGTTGGAAAAGCAGTTTCCACACAGATGCAGTGTTTAAAACAAAAAGTCCCGATTGAGAAAATACCTGTCAGAAGAAGGATGAGTCTCCATACCAGGGAGAAACAGGAGTTATTTTATTGACAGCATAAGTTAGTCTCTGGAAAAAAAACTCTCTTAATGTCATTTTTTTCACCATAAAGATTCATTTGGATTCAGTCAACAAGTCATTGAGTGTCAGTTTCTGTTCACAGAAAATTAAATAGAAACCTACTGTAAGACTGTACAGATCCTGTTTGAAAACAGGGTTTCCGCGGGGTTTTAAAAAGTATTAAAAAGTGATAAATGAAAATTGCCAAATTTAAGGCCATTAAAAGTGTTAAATTCACTGTCAGAGGTATTATTTTTTTTTAAATTGGTATTATTTTTTACCTTTTACATTTTAAGCAGTCTATTTTATTGTCATTCACAAAGTGAAATAAATGTGAAACATCTGGTCAACATCAATGAGTCTATAAATCTGTTCTGTATAGTGTTCTATAGTTCAAAATCTTTATTAATGTTAAAAGGTCCGTGATTAACACTTAATGTTGCGACAGTTTTTAAAAAAAATCTGAAGGTAGTGAAAAAGGTATTAAATTGGTATTAAATTTAACATAAGGATTGCTGTATAAACCCTGGAAAAGATAAACACATCACTGGAGCTGTATGTCTAAAAGTTTTCCCTTTCATGCATTTCAGACACAAGTTCACCCATAAACCCTGTCACTCACTCCCAAACTGAGTCACTCTGGACTTGATACGTTCACCAGAGACTGAATTGGTCACTGTTACTGTCTGGATTCATCTCTCATTTTGTGTGGCATTTGTTTGCGCACTTAACTGATCAGAATGAAGTCGTCTTTTGTTGGCTGTCTAAATCAATCCAGTCCACAATGGTCTCGAAAGTAAGACCCAATGAAACATGTACTGCAAGCTGGGAAAGGATTGGCCCATGGAATCATCACGTTCTCTAAAGATTAGGTCATCCAGATAACTTTGTTGGTGAATGATACATGGTTATCTGAAACCACTCCTCTGGAGGGAAACAAGAGACCGGTACGACAGCAGTTTCACGATGGGACTCTTTCACTGAGAGGCCGCAGAGCTAGTCCCACCTTCTGTTTTCCGATCATTAACACCTTGAAAGGTTGTAGTTTTTTTTAAGTTTAGTTTATTGTTTTGCACAGTTTTAAAAATACAGGAAATATCAAATATAAATACTATAGGTGCAGGAAGAGGCAAAAAACCCAATGGGCTTATTTGAAGCCTCCACCGAAGTTATTAAAATGTAATGTGTTATAAAGAACACAAGATTAACATACAAAAACAAACTGTATAACTACACAAAAGTGATGGCAAACTAATAATGCAATATATAAATAATAAAGAATAAAGACAAAAAAATAAGTGTGTGTGAGTGTGCATGGGATATTGTTTTTACAACTTATATTACTTATATTGATTCCTGAGCAAATAAGACGGTACATGTGAACCGTGTGTGAATGAGTGAAATATAAAAAAACAAAAAGAACATGGATACATCAATACATTGGGAAAACTGTTACAAAACATCAGTCAAGTGGTCCTTTCAAAGGTCTTTTGTAACATTTCAAAGAGGAAGAGTCTTTGCAGAGTGGGAAAAATCATTCCACAATTTAGTCCCTAAATCTCACCGAAAATTAACGTCTGCAAGTGAGAAATTTAGGAGGATGAAGATCTGAGGATTGTCCAGTTGAATAAAGGCTGAATTATGCTTCTGCGTCAAAATGGCGCCGTCCCTACGGCGTGCGGTTTGGATCGACGCAGACGACACGCCGTCACCTGCGGCGTCACTGATGTGCACCTCCCGAAAATTGTAACTACGCGTCGAGGAGACGCAGACCACACGCAGACCGAGAGGGCTGCAATTGGTTCGTTTGAAAGCGAAGCATTTCCGGTTTCCGGTTTGAAGCAGTAATAAACTTCCAGGGCTCTTTTCTTCGTTTATGTGTGATTTTTTTTGTTTTGGTTTTTTGCACAATAGTTGTCCTTATCTCTTTGATTTACTGTGACCGGAAAAAGTCGGATAAACCATTCAGAAAAAGATCGCTAACTAGCGGTCGCAGGGGTTACTGCACCGCGACCAAATGGAGAGACGGAGAAGTCCGAAGGGTTCAGCACGGCGTCACGGCTGAATGAACCTGTGAATTTAATTTAAAGTAAGTCTTGAACTGTCCAGGAATATTACCTTCTCTGTAAGAGAAGCAATGCAGTGGACAGGATGAGCTCTGCCTGTTTAGGTGAGCTGGATTCAAGGAACACACCACTCTCAGAATGCTGGCATTTACGAATCATGTCAGTGACAGAAACATCGCTAACTGTAATCACACAATGATGTGGGGCCATTTGGTCCGTGTGTATTTCCAAAAAGGAAAAGTGAGGCTTAACAAGGCAGGCTTTTTTTTGTTGTTTTTTTGTTTTTTTGAAAATGGGTAGGGTGCTGCAAAT
Organism: Cololabis saira; assembly: GCF_033807715.1. Taxonomy (NCBI): domain Eukaryota; kingdom Metazoa; phylum Chordata; class Actinopteri; order Beloniformes; family Belonidae; genus Cololabis; species Cololabis saira. The sequence goes on from NC_084600.1 coordinate 39,161,110, forward strand.
TATTTTGTTTTTTACATAATTTTTTTGAATCAGTCTGGGATGCTGTTTGTCTCATATGTTCCTGATTGCATTGAATGAAAGTATGTTTCTGGCTGCAAGAGCCTGGATGCCGGCGGAATGCATTTGGTGTAATTGGTCAGTTTTAACATGAAGACTAAGGCCCCGTTTACACGGAGCAAAAACGGAGGCGTTTTCATGCGTTTTGGCCGTTCGCTTACACGGAAACGGAGCTCAAAGTCACCAAAAACGATCATTTCTTGGAGATTTTCAAAAACTCCGTTTTCACGTTTGCGTTTTAACAGAGGAAAACGGAGATTTAGGCTTCAGAACGTCACATTATGCAACAGAAACCTCACCAGCGTCATGTGTGCGACCTGTGTTTACAATTAGTTTGGCCACCGTCATTTTCTTGTATTTTATCTGTTTTATATTCTAAAGTCACACTTAAAAGTAACTCCACTTCTCTGTCACTCCAAACGAAAGACTCTTGTTCCGTCTTGGAAGTAAAGCCTGAATTATGGTCCCGCGTTAAATCGACGCAGAGCCTACGGCGTACCCTACACGAAGTTACACGTGTCATTTGTTGATGTTTTTTCCAGGATTCTGATTGGCTGGCATGACGTTAACAGCGTATTTATGCGGATTAATGTAAACGAAGAGATTTTGAAAACGATCTCGTGTAAACGATGGAATTTTTCTAAACGTAGAGGGGGAAATATACGTTTTTGTAAATACCCGTCTATGTGTAAACGGGGCCTAATAGACCGTCACTGATCAAGACAGAGCTCAAGGGTTTCAGGGAAAGGTCTGTCATATGGAGTTGTCTGTCATCTCATTAATCAAGTATGACTGCCTCCAAAAATCATCCTCGAAAACAGATGTAGAAATTTCAAGTGTGAATCCTTCAAAAATTCTTAATTTCTGTGGTTGTTCTGATAAAATGCCGTGGATGCTGTGCTATGCTCTGAAACACATTCATTTCTATGTGGTTGTGCCTGTGATTTGTGCCTGCACCCAACAAGTCGTGATGACATCTCAACTGAATTGCAGATAACCTGTCTGATCAGTGGAGAGGAAAACTGATTTTGGTCATGTTCCTCTTGTTTGAGATGTACAATAGTATAAACACATACTTCAACATAAAGAAAGCCACGACAGGTAGACAAACATAGCTGATATTAATTAGTTGCAAACTTGGATTCAAGCTGACACTTATTTTAAAAAGAAAATAGATAAAAATGGTTGCCTATAGCTCCTTGATTGTTAATGTTATTGGAAAATTATAATAAACATGTCAGATAAAATGTTAATCAAAAGTTTTAATTAATAACCTGACAATTTCAAGAGTTGACAACTTTTATAAACATTTAATTATGTATACATTACTGCACTGGCTAGAAATTTCCTTTTGTGAAATGAGGATAATAATAATAACATTTTCAAGTCAATGCACAAAATGATGGTTAATTACCAGGAAAAAGAAGGGGAACCTTTTCGTGAAATAACATTGAATAATATGTGCTTCATCTTCATCCAAATATGCTTGTATCTTTAAAAAATACTTCATATACAAATATATGTATATACACTACCGTTCAAAAGTTTGGGGTCACCCAAACAATTTTGTGTTTTCCATGAAAAGTCACACTTTTTCACCACCATACGTTGTGAAATGAATACAAAATAGAGTCAAGACATTGACAAGGTTAGAAATAATGATTTGTATTTGAAATAAGATTTTTTTTACATCAAACTTTGCTTTCGTCAAAGAATCCTCCATTTGCAGCAATTACAGCATTGTAGACCTTTGGCATTCTAGCTGTTCATTTGTTGAGGTAATCTGGAAAGATTGCACCCCACGCTTCCAGAAGCAGCTCCCACAAGTCAGATTGGTTGGATGGGCACTTCTTGCGTACCATACGGTCAAGCTGCTCCCACAACAGCTCAATGGGGTTCAGATCTGGTGACTGCGCTGGCCACTCCATTACCGATAGAATACCAGCTGCTGCTTCTGCTCTAAATAGCTCTTTCACAATTTGGAGGTGTGTTTAGGGTCATTGTCCTGTTGTAGGATGAAATTGGCTCCAATCAAGCGCTGTCCACTGGGTATGGCATGGCGTTGCACACTGGAGTGATAGCCTTCCTTATTCAGAATCCCTTTTACCCTGTACAAATCTCCCACCTTACCAGCACCAAAGCAACCCCAGACCATCACATTACCTCCACCATGCTTAACAGATGGTGTCAGGCATTCTTCCAGCATCTTTTCATTTCACAAACGTTCTTCTTTGTGATCCAAACACCTCAAACTTGGATTCATCCGTCCCCAACACTTTTTTCCAGTCTTCCTCTGTCCAATGTCTGTGTTCTTTTGCCCATCTTAATCTTTTTCTTTTATTGGCCAGTCTCAGATATGGCTTTTTCTTTGCCACTCTGCCCTGAAGCCCAGAATCCCGCAGCCGCCTCTTCAGTGTAGATGTTGACACTGGTGTTACAACTGGCATCTTTAATGAAGATGCCAGTTGGGGACCTGTGAGGGGTCTGTTTCTCAAACTAGAGACTCTAATGTACTTTATCTTCTTGCTCAGTTGTGCAACGCGCCCTCCTACTTCTTTTTCTACTCTGGTTAGAGCTTGTGTGCTGTCCTCTGAAGGGAGTAGTACACACCGTTGTAGGAAATCTTCAATTTCTTAGCAATTTCTCGCATGGAATAGCCTTCATTTCTAAGAACAAGAATAGACTGTCGCGTTTCAGAGGAAAGTTCTCTTTTTCTGGCCATTTTGAGCGTTTAATTGACCCCACAAATGTGATGCTCCAGATTTCAATGTGACCCCAAACTTTTGAACGGTAGTGTATATATATATATATTTTTTTTTTCAACATGACTCATCATATCCGATAACCAATCTCACTCTTGAATCAAAGGTGTTTGGACTTCTGTGAGGTTGTCCTTTATGTTTCTCCTTGGGTGGCGGCAACCCTAGAAAGGGGCTAAGGACAACCAATCCCAGTTGGAGACAGAGGACGGTGGGGGGGACTGTATACACAGTACTGGAGTTGAGGGGGGATGAGGGGGGATGGCATCCCCCCCTGAAATAAAAACGGTCAAAATCATCCCCCCTTTCCATCCCTTATGTCATTTCATCAATGCATGTGGTTTTACTGCTATTTCAACATTTAGAGTCATCACCAGAAAAATAACACCAGAAAAATAACTAATTTGACAATTTTCACCTGTTTCAAGTAAATTTTCACTTGAAATAAGTAGAAAAATCTGCCAGTGGGACATGATTTATCTTCTCATTACAAGCAAAAAAATCTTGTTCCACTGGCAGATTTTTCTACTTATTTCAAGTGAAAATCTACTTGAAACAGGTGAAAATTGTTGTTTTTTTTAAGATTTTAATATTTTTTTACTAAAATGAGGCATTTTAACTAGAAATGAGACAAATATTTTTATTTTGTGTGATCCATTTTACTTATCCTGTGAAGGACAGAGTCATATTGATAAGTTCAGAAAAGTGTTTTTATTGTTGTGTTTTGATGTATTTGATGTAAGCCCAGTGGATATTTAAAGCTTACAGAAGGCTGCATTTAACTGCTGCTATGTCATTCCTGCAGTATTTCTGCAGGTGTTTTGGTCACTGCTATTATTTGTAATATATTATATTAATTGTAATCAGCACAAATTATCTGTCCCCATATGATAAAATCCACCATCCCCCCTGATTTTTTTTTACAACTCGAGTACTGTGTATACACATCTGCAGTTAACCAAACCAATCCTGACGGAGAAGGAATCGATTCTTCAGAGACACGTCCCATCTGTGGTTTGAATCTTTGTGGAGGAGGATTCAAACTGCACTCTGATAAAGAGCCTCAAACACACCTCAAAGCTCTGCAGAGAGATGACTGTCATGAAGTTTCCCCCAATCTTCTCACTTTAAACTTCACCCATCACATCATCGTTTCTTCCAGTCCATCTGCCTGATGCAGCTGAGATTATCTGCGTCACTGAACCACCTCTGCAACTCTCACCTGTAATCATTCCAGCAATACATACTTACCTCCAACCACTCAAGCATTTCCAGTTGAAAATAACGAACCTGTTTTGTTGTGCACATAAGCACAGATTTCCTTTGAGATCAGGACTGCTTCAGGCTGTGGTGTGCTGCCGTTCACTGCTGCAGCCAGCGTTTATGATTTAGTGATGAACATATTTATGACTGAACTGCAAATTTGCTGAATACAATTCACCATTTAGCTGACATTCCTGTTAATTATGGATTTGCATGCAGCCTGACATTTTGCAGTTTTCTCGCAGTCTTTCGTCTTGTTAGACAATTAACTTTTGATGATCTTTGAATTACTTTGGCCGCGTTCAGACTGCAGGCAAATATCCGATTTTTAGCCCATCCAGATTGAAACTGGATGACTCTTTTGAAGTCTGAACAGTCCCAAACCACATGATATCCGATTTTTGCAAACCAGATCGAAACCACCTCCAGGAGGTAGTTTCATATCCGATCCATATCTCATTTGGGCAGATGCGTCTCAGTGTGAACAGCTCCAAACACTCAGATCGGATATGACTGTCCCAGACGCTCCAAACCACCCGCCCATTTCCAGTTGTGGAGCTACTCATCCTTTCACAGAGAGCATGTACAATCTCTGATGTCACGTCAAAAACTATTATTTGTAGTTTGAGTGTTGCAAATTCACATTACAAATCATGTTTTAATAGCAGAAAAAAAGACCGCATTTCCACGTAGTTGCGGGTCGCCGCGTACCCTACGCCGTAGGTCTGCGTTGGTGTCACGCGGAACCATAAATCAGCCTTCAGTCGCGCTGTGAGCCTGAACCTGCAGCCCGTCAGCCCCTCTCCTCCTAGGAGGAGAGCTTTGTTGGTTGGTTTGTTAGTTTGCTGGTGGTTTTGTTCTGAACACTTTTCTCTGTGACGTCGGGTCCCTCCACCGAGACACAACTTTTGCGGTATGCGTTCATTGTTATGTCTAAAAATGATGAGCAGTGCCGACCCAATCAGAAACGGTACAGATATTTTGGGATTTTTTTATATATATAAAAAAAATACATGACTTCACACAATACACGCGCTGGGTGACGCCTCTGCTCCGACGTCGTTGCTACGGCAACCCGTCAGATCAGTCAATGATGTGGCCCAGTCTGAACAGAGCCAGATCCGATATGGACACTTGCTAAAAACAGTGTGAACAGTCAGCCCTGAAAATCGGATATGAGAAGGAATCAGATATATATCAGATTTGCCTGCAGTCTGAACGCGGCCTTTGACATATTGTACAGGACTGTCTCAGAAAATTAGAATATTGTGATTTTCTGTAATGCAATTTAAAAAAAAACAAAAATGTCATACATTCTGGATTCATTACAAATCAACTGAAATATTGCAATTCTTTTATTATTTTAATATTGCTGATCATGGCTTACAGCTTAAGAAAACTCAAATATCCTATCTCAAAAAATTAGAATATTCTGGGAATCTTAAACTGTAAGCCATAATCAGCAATATTAAAATAATAAAAGGCTTGCAATATTTCAGTTGATTTGTAATCAATCCAGAATGTATGACATTTTAGTTTTTTTAATTGCATTACAGAAAATAAAGAACAATATTCAAATTTTCTGAGACAGTCCTGTGAATGGGAATGTGTGATTTTGATCAAAATGGCCTGTTCTCTGCAAAAGACGGAGCTTTCTAAAAGCAAGAGGCATCATGGGAGCATGATGGTGTAGATCCAGAGGTAGAGAGGTTGCTTTCCAAATGGAATGTTACTGATTCAGCTACTACATAAAGTTCACATGCCAAAGGGTCCTTACTTAAGATACTGGCTCCCACACGTCCCTCAGAAGTTCTCCTGACTTTCAAGTTGCTTAGTGTAAAAGCTGATAGCGAATGTGATGCACTGTAGCTAAAACGCGGGAGTGATGAAACGACTGAACTTTGGCTTGTTTCCGTAGTCTCTCGCTTGTTGTTGACTTGATCTTGAATGAAGATGAAACGGCAGATGAGATTTAATTGTACTGTGAAGTTCAAGAGGGAGGCAGACATAAACTGTTTCCCGGGGCAACGGGGGTTATTTATATAGCACCTGCCATCGATTTTTTTAAATAAAAGGAATGAAGGTATAAAGACAATAAATTAGACATAAGACGAGACCATAAAAGTCCTCACTGACGCACTGGCTGAAAAGTTGTAGCAGTCTATGCCGCATAAAATGGTGGAAAATATATCCTGGAATGCATTTTTAATATATATAAGACTAGAAACATACACACAGATGTCCCTAAAAACAGCAGAATTTGACTATGAGATCAAGCAAATAACGAAATATTTAACACAAAAGTAAGTTGCAAAACATAAATTACCAATTCTAACTCTAATAATTATTTCTGGCATTATCATGATATATTGTTTCATATTATTATATTAAGTTATGAAATCTCATGGGATGTAAAACTATAGTATATAATTTGGTTATATGTTATAATATTTTATAAAAACTATGTTATTTTAGGATATTACCATATTTATTATGCTATATTTATATGATATCATGCTACACCACTTTATATGATAACTATTTGTTTACTCCCGAATTAATATTCTCAATTTATGTATCTATTTTCAAAAGAAAAAAAAAACACAAGAGTAAGTGAAGAATTTATTCTAAGTTAGACTGATTTATAAGTTTGACTTTAATATTGAGTTAATGTTAAAAGATTCGGAAAATCTGCGTACTCACCTCAAAATTTCTCAAATTTGGATGTTGGTCGGAAGGTTGGCTTTTAATTTTTTATTTATTTATTTATTTATCTATTTATCTATCAGGCCTTGTTTTCCATTTCAGATATTAGCCTACTCAATAAGTAAAACAATTCAATCAATCAAGATGAATGTAGCCCGGGAGGGATGTGATTCATTCGTGACCCTGTAAATTCTGGTCCTGTTTCCCAGTTTATAAAGCAGTTGGTTTAAAAGAGCAGAATCGTCTGATGGAGGAAGACGCTACCAATAACTTGTCATTCTGATGTTCATGTTCCATCAGCAAAGGCTTTACCGCTCAGGGGATTGATGTTGCATAAAGAGCCTCTTGAGAGAGGACATAATTAATTACCTGTAGTGATTTCCTTTGTCTGTTGGCAGCAGGACTAAGAGAACATGAATGTTGTCACAGCATTTCTATGCAAGCCTTGCAATTGAGTTATATTTCCTTCTTTTCTGCTTGCTAGTTTCCTGGGACGTGCATGCATTTTTCAACAAGACAATGTAAAATCACATTCTGCATTGATTACAAAGGCATGGCTGAGGAAGACGAAGGTACATATCTTAGATGGAGCTGGCTGCAGTTTTGACCTGTCTCCTTTAAAAAAAATAAATAAAAAATTAACAACAAATGGAGAATTCGGAAAATAAGATTTTGAAGATAACCCCATACTGTGACACACCTTATGACATGTTTGTGGAAAGTAGGGGACAAAATACCAGCTGAAGCACTTTTATTAATTAAAATATCGGTTTCACTTTAATTTTAAGTATAATTTGCTTAAGTTGATGAAGCATAAAGTAGATCATTTGGTTTGCTGTGCCTGCTTATGGCAGAAAATACACAAAGCAACTTTGGACTCTAGTCCTGGTCATCTTTTGCAACAACTATGTATGGCTTTATGACACCTTGTCGCCTGTAAACCACAATGAAACCAGCTCACAGGCCTACAATGGACAGCAGACACAGTTGATTAAGGAGAAAATGAGAGAGTAAACCAGTAAGAGGCCGAAGAAGAATAAATCTTGTACAGGATCATAAAATCAAACAAACATCCATGCTTATAGGTGGACTCTGAGCTAAAAAATGCTAACGTTCCTTTGCCGCTTTCATTCCTGCCAGTTAGTCCTATTACATGCACATCTAAATCAAGCTATTGGCGACAGTCTAGCTAAGGATTAAACTGGAGTTTCTGAGAAATCCAAGTATGCATGTGCGGGAAGACAATGGATTATTGAGTGAGGTGTGTTCGACTCTGCGATGCTAGGTGGCGCCACACGCACTTATGCGTTGCCTTTATTCACGTTCGTTTTTTGTTGTCCGTCTTCTTCTCTTCCTACTGTGTTGATATTCTGGCTTTCGTGGTGTCGTCACTTCTGGAAGGGTCAGTCAGTAGCTCGGTTCAGCGTGGGTTGCATATACCGTATTGTCCCGAATATAAGACGGGTTTTTTGCATTGAAATAAGACTGAAAAAGTGAAGGTCGTCTTACATTCGGGGTCTAGACGTTATACCCATTCACACCACTAGATGGCGCCAGATATCTTTAAAGCGAATGCTGAACTTAACTCCCCAGGCCAAAGTGAACCCCTGTCACAAAGAATAAAAATAAAAATAGCAGTAGCATGAAGAAGAAAAATAAAAAATAGCGGTAAGAAAGAAAAGAGAAGAAAATAAGATAACAGAAAATGGAGAAACGTAGCGTCAATCTGGAGAAAAGTGGGTCGAAGAAGTTATGAGGCAAAAATAACATGCTTTTTCTCTCAAATATATTGTTATAATCATTTGTTTCAGATGTACTGTAATTATTTTCTGTATAAAAATTTAATTTGGTGTTTAAAAAAAAGTCTTTTTTCAAATTTGAGTCTTGAAAAAGGGGGTCGTCTTACAATCAGGGTCGTCTTATATTCGGGTCAATACGGTACATGCCGGAATAACTCAGATTAGGACGCATTATCTGGCACTAAAAGCTTGATCTCAAGAGCTTCAGTTCAGTCCGGCTACAGCCGGGCTAAGGTTTATACATGGCTTTAAAAACTTCAATATCGGTCTGATTAAGGCAACAATTTCACTTACTCTTAGTGCATGTAAATGTAGTTAGTGTTGACAACATTGCAGAATTGTAACTTTATTTTACTTCTTCTGTAATGTGATAGTGGATATATATTAACAAATGAAATGAAGCTGACAAAATAAGTCATGAAATACATTGGTTCCATGCTGTTCGCAAAGAAATAGAAGTCAAATTTCTACTAACTACATTTATCTTCTTTTTCTGTACTATGTGGCGTTGCTCAAAAAAGGAATGTGCCACTTCCTCTGCAGGTCTGACACTGTCAGTCAACAATAACAGACCATCAAACACCACAGGGTTATCATTATGAGAACGGTAAATAGCCAACCACAATTATACAAGAACAAGAGACTAGTTGCTGGAAGCACTGGCAGAGATGTGAGTTTCCTCCGTTAGGTACGTTAGGTAGGAGTTTGTGACGGTGGTGGGTGGATGTCCGGCTTGATCTCCCAGAGGTTTGGTGGGTTACAGGCCTGCTATAAATTTACATCAGAGCATCCCTAGTGGTCAGAATTGCTGCATCGTCTAAATGCCACCTTGCCCAGTACCTCCATGGAGCGAAAACTCTAACTGTAACTTACTTACTTACATACTCACTAGGGTTGCACATCTCTCTGTGATAAACGATTCGATATGAATCTAGATACACAGGTTACGATCAGATTCAAAAACGATATCCTTTTATTACAGACCGATTCGATTTGATTCGATTCGATTCCGAACGATTCGATTCAACGGTTAATATTCAAGTCCAAAAATCCCCAAGCATTGTGGCTTTTGGCACTGGCAAAAAAAAACAGAACAACAAAATCACATGTTAATGTATTTATTTTTTAACAAAATGGAACAAAAAGAGGTATCACAGTCTCAGAATAGTAACAAAGTGCAATATTTCAGCCTGAGCTTAGTTTTGAACACTAGTATGGGCTCAAATTAAAGCCATAAATATTTTGTATCTGTAATAAACTTTGTACTTGTAGAAATATTTTGTGTGTGTGCAAAAAATATTTGTACCTGCAATATTTGTACTTGTAGAAATATTTTGTGCGTGTGCAAAAAATATATTTGTACTTAAAAAATAGTTTTGCACAATTTCTTGCACATGCACAAAATATTTCTACAAGTACAAATATTTTTTTGCAAGTACAAATATTTTTTGCACACACACAAAATATTTCTACTAGTACAAAGTTAATTTACAGATACAAAATATTTATGGCTTTAATTTGAGCCCATACACTAGAGGTAGGTAACAAAGGTGCAATGTTTCAAAGTAAACCATTTACACAACTAACATCTCAAAATGTGGCAACAATGCACAGTGCTTTGTGTTAAAGATAAAATAAAATAAATAGCCACATGTAAAATAAATCGAACTACTGTGTGTGAGGAACAGTTTCCCACGTCAAAAAGCCGTAGTTCACTTACACTATGCATTTTCATCATCACTGTCCTGTATTTTTTTGGAGGGCAGATTTTTTTTAAGGAAAATCAACTGATCCACATGCTCATGTTTGAGCAGACTACGTTTTGCAGAAACAATGTCTCCCGCAGTACTGAACACACGTTCAGATGCCACACTGGTGGCCGGGATGCAGAGGTACCTTTTAGCGAGAGATGACAGCAGTGGCAAGTCCTGCTGCTCTTTCCACCACTGTAGTGGGTTTTTTTGCAGGGGCAACGGATCACGCTCTCTGTACCTCTTGACTTCTTCACTGGCCTTGTCTCTTACAGATGTAGCTGCCATCCTCACTTCAAAGTCTTTTCCCAACAGCTGGTCCAATGCTGACATCTTTTTCTTTTTCACAGGAGGGTCATTATCTGAAATAGAAAACAATTACCATACATTACAGGCTTTGTTTGCCATGCCTCACTGGTATTTTTTTTGTACCTGACCTTATCATTTCATCTATCATCACCTGATGTTCAGAATTAATTATAGTTTTGTGCACATATGTAAAAGTTGTATTATCATCATCATTATTAAACTCTTTTTCTTGACATGTCGATTCTCTCATTATATTGAATGTGTTGCTGTATGCTAATATTTTAATAATATAGCTGCAGAATGAGTTTAACTCTTTCTTGATTACAAGATATAAATACACAAACCATCAGGATCTTCTTGGTTCTGGGGTGGTGCATCAATGCTGATGTCCAGATCTCCGACGGCAGATTCAGTCTGACATGGATTTTTCTGCAGTGGGCCCCTCTGGACTGGATCCCCTGTTGCCTAGAAATAAAATGAAGACAAACACAGAACAAACATACAGTAACAGCAGTCAGAATAAATCTAATGACAGTAGACTTGAGAATGCATTGTAATATGTATTTTGTGTTGAGTAAATTATGTTGTGTTGGGGGATTTACCTTGTTGTGCAGAGATGTAGCTTCTGCTGTTATGATTGTGAACGTCCGCTCAGCATCATGGTCCGTCAGGAAGGGCAGAGATTTGAACCGGGGGTCCAGAGCTGCTGCAATGTAGAAGAGATCATCCTGGCCAGTGTAGCGTTTCTCCAAGTCATTTCTGAATGCTTGTTTCATGTCTTTGATCACCACTGAGTCTTCATCTGATGCTTCAAAGTTCTTTTTGAGCTTTGATCTGACAGGGGAAATCATTGAGAGAGTGGGCCGCTTGTCTTCACACATGCTGGTGGTCACAAGTTTGACCGGTGCCATCAGCTTGACAATATCTTCGATGTTGCAAAAGTCTTTGTCCTTAAGAGTGTTAATCTCTTCTCCTCTTCTGAGATCCCTGGACATAAGTGCAGCGGAAATGGCAGGCTGTTGTTCCAGGGCACGTTCCAGCATACTCTGGGTACTGTTCCACCGGGTGGACACGTCTTGGATGAGTTTGTGGATGGGCAAGGCCAGTTGTTTCTGTTTGTCTTGTAGAATTTCTGCTGCCCTGACACTGCGGTGAAAAAAGCCAACCACTCTCCTTACCCTCCCCAGCAAAGTTGCTACTTTGTCCACTTTGAAGGCTTTCTGTGTGGCCAGATTTATTGTGTGTGCAAAGCACATGAGGTGAGGTTTCATCTCTGCTTCCACGCCAGCTAAGATCATGTTTGTGGCATTGTCAGTTACTAGAGCCGGCTCTTTATCGAGTATTTTCCAGTCAGCACATGCCTGCTTCAGCAGAGCACCCACATTCTTCCCCGTGTGGGATCCTTTAAACGCCCTGGTCTGTAACACATGAACATTTAACTTCCATTCGGGAGCGATGTGGTGGGCTGTGATGGTCACGTAAGATTCTGTCGCACATGACGTCCAAGCGTCCGTTGTTATAGCCACTCGTTCGGCATTTGCGAGTTCATTTTCTACTTGGCTCTTAACTTGGGCATACAACGCTGGCATGCACGTGTTGGTCATGTGATTTCGGGACGGTATCTTATACCTGGGCTCTAATGTATGGATCAAATCCTGGAATCCTTCCCACTCAACTATGTTGTAAGGACATAATCCCTTGGCAATAAAACGCGTTATTGATGCCGTGATTTCCTGAGCACGTGTTGAATTGTGACCAAGTTGCCCAAATAAGTTAGCAATAGTGTTCCTTGACTGTATGCTACTGCTTGCTGCACACGTCTGCTGCTCGTTGGTACGGGGGTTTGACTCACCATACACTTGACCGTGTTTCCTCCTTGCATGCTGGTCGAGATTTGTAGTGCTGCCCGTGTACGTCAGCGCTGCTCCGCACACCTTACAGATAGCATGGCTTCTGTCGAGCTTCCCTTCCTTCTTATAAAACCCAAAAACGGTCCACACTTTGGATTTATGTTTCCCCGGTGCATTGAAAATCTTTCTCGGTCCATTATCACCTTCAGTCAGGCTGACGCTTTCGTTTTCGTTTTCCTCCTTCATTCCTCGTGTCTCTTCGCATGTGGCTGGCTGCTAACAGCTAAGGCGGCAGGCTGCAGCTGCGGCGTTTTGCCGGCACCTTAGCTCTCGCGTTGTTTTAGAGATGTTGGCGCATCAAAGTCTCGCGATAACCGATCCATGACTCTATAACCGATTCACCTCTGAATTAATGGATAATTCGCATCGATTGAGGAGTCTGCTACCGATGCAGCCGCCTCGCTCTCTTGTTGAAACGAATATCCGGTCGCATCGGTTTATCGTTTACAACCCTAATACTCACTAAAAACTGCAAGGTGCCGAACTGTAAAAGAATCACAAATGATGTTTTTCTTGTGTGTCCTTGTAATGCCAAAGCTGAGCAAACCACAGAGGAACTCTGTCATTGGTTTGCATAAGCAGAGCAAAGCCGGCCAGGAGAATGAAGGTCAACTATTCACCATTTAGCAGCATTAGTTTAACGGTACAGAGACGGCCACAGTGGGACTGAAGCCATCCCAGACTGTCACTGTGTCACATCACAGCCCGCTCTTATCATCGCACCAACCGGCAGACCAAGCTGAGGAGGTAGAAGCCACTTCTTATTTCTGAGGGTTCTTCAGTTTAGTTTAGTTTCTGTGACTTCATGTGTTGACAGTTTTTTTCCTGTTAAATCTAATAGTCTTTTAGTCTTTGCTGTTGTATTTGTATGTTTAGTCTGTGTTGAGCGTGGGTAATGAGTTGTCTAATTCAGTTTGCTGTATTATTTCAGGAAAGCTAGTCTCAAATACTTCCTCTCACTTTTAAACACACCAAACATTTGTATGAGTCTCTCCAAAGACAAAAGGCAGATTCCTGTTTTAAAATGTTTATTTCCATGTGTTAAATGTTAGTGCATCTCTGAATCGCTTTTACATGATTGATTGTGGGTAGTAGGGGTGTAACGATACACTAATCTCATGATACGATACGATACACGATATTGAGGTCACGATAACGATACAATATTATAGCAGCATTTTTTTAACAACCTTGAATGAGGAACATATGACTAGAAAAAATGGTCTTTTATTTGAAAGACACAAAATACAAAACAATGCTGTGCATTTGCTGTATTGTACAGTTTGTAATGCTTTATAACTGTTTAAGTTTTAAAGAGAAAGCCAGGCCAACCATTTTCCACAAACTGAACTAAAAGTAAATGTCAGGTTTACATTATGCATCTTCAGTTTCATACAAATAAAAATATTTAGCCACAAACTGAATAGTTTCTCTCATGTATGATTTTACTTTTTTCTTTTCCAGAAATTTAACAACTAAAATTAAATAAATAAATAAAGTAAATAAATACATACAATTTTACATCATAAAACAGATTGATTCATGCTCACCTTATAAGTGTAAGAGGAGATTTATTTTTGTTAAGGTTATTTTGGTAATTCAGGGTTCATTATTTTATAAATATATTCTTTATATTCTGATGTAAATCAGGGACTATAATGACACTAGTCAGTTTATCTGTAGTGTTTAGTCTGTTTTAGATTGGGCGGAGTGATACGCCACAGTACGGCACTAGGTGCTGTGTTGATGTTCTGAAATCCTACGCTGTTGAGGGACATTAAAGTACACTGGAACTCAGCAGAAGTTTCCCCGTGTTTATCCTACTCACGACCCCAAAAAGGTTTAATTTAATAAGGTAAGGCTTAACTCTACACCAGACTTAAAAGTTCAGAGCTCAAACCCCCCCAAGAGTCCCGTGATCGGGACCAAAACGGTACTAGTTTCTTCTGAGCGGAGTCAGATTTTGGTCCGCGGGTCGAGCCGCGGTCGTAACTAGTCAACACAATAGATTAATATTAATAACCCAATATTGTGATACACTTTCCACTTCCACGACACGTATTGTGACGTTTTTGTATCGCGAAATTTCGTGGCACGATATATTGTTACACCCCTAGTGGGTAGTGACTGAAAGAATGAAGTCACGGATACAAGGGGCCAAAATGAGTTTCCTACGAAGGGTATCTGGACTTTTCCTTAGGGATTGGGTGAGAAGTTCTGCCATTTGGGAGTTACTCGGAGTAGACGCACTGCTCCGAGTAAGGTTGTGGAGGCTGTTGAGGTGTTTTAGGCGTCTGGTTGGGACGCCTCCTGGAGACGTCCTTAGGGAAGTGTTTCGGGCATGTTGTACTGGATGGAGGCCCTGGGGCAGGTCCAGGACACACTAGAGCAGTGGTTCCCAAACTGGGGGTCGCAGCGCTATTGCAAGGGGGGCGCGGCGAGGTTGGACGGTAGATTAATTTTAAGATTTTGTATTTCTTTAAGATTTCGCCTTCAATACATATGTGCAGTGAGAGAGAGACAGGAAATAGGGGTAAGAGAGAAGGGGAATGACATGAAGTAATGGTCTGGCCGGCGGGAATCTAACCGGGGACCTGCTGCTTCAGGCGTCACAACTACCCGCCGCTACTGGAAGGAAGATGCATGTGGTAATCTCTCACCTTCAACCGGTTTGAGAGGATCTGTAACATGAACAAGCCCACCCACTCACTGAAAAGGTGTGGGGATTAAAGCTGACATTTTTGCAGAGCAATTGTTGAAATTTTGATTATTTGTTTAGCTGTTGCTGCGGTTTTGTTTTCCTCAGGGAGCTGGTTATTTTTTGGAAAAAAATATGTTGAAAGTAATGCATACTGATACTGTATTGTACAGTAAAAACGATAAAAAAAGAAATGTGTTGCACACATGAAGCAAGCCCACTCACATCACTGAAAAGATGTGGGGATTAACCCTTTGATGCACAACATAGACCTGAGTGAGTTTTTTTGTGCTATATCTTTGCGAAAAATGTATTTCATCATATAGAATTCCAGGTATTCCTCAATTAACTTGTTTTTGATCATTATACATCCTTATTTTATTTTTTATTTTTTCACTTTTTTAATAAAAACACATTTTGTATCACTACCCCTCTAATGCGCAACATGGGTCTAAAATGACCCACATTCATTTCCAATGTGATTTAATGCTGAGTGATAGTTTCTTTGTTGTAACTTTTGAAATCTCTCTATTTTATGATTGAATGTTCCAAGTATTATTTAATATCTTGTTTTTTATTAGTGGGGTCAATATTTCCATTTTTCATTTCTTACTTGTGAACAAAAATGTCTCAGTGAGTGGACCAGTTGAAAAAACAAGTATAGCAAGAATACTTTAATTTTAGCATTCCCTCACTATCTATACCAGGGGTCGGCAACCCAAAATGTTGAAAGAGCCATATTGGACCAAAACACAAAAAAACAATTATGTCTGGAGCCGCAAAAAATGAAAAGTCTTGTATAAGCCTTAGAATGAAGGAAAATGGTGAAAGGTGAAATGTCGAGAAAAAAGTCGAAATGTCGAGAAAAAAAGTCAAAATTCTGAGAAAAAAGTTGAAATGTCGAGGAAATAGTAAAAATTTCGAGAAAAAAGTCGAAATGTTGAGAAAAAATTCGAAATGTCGAGGAAAAAAAGTCGAAATGTTGAGAAAAAAGTCGAAATGTCGAGAAAAAAGTCAAAATTTCGAGAAAAAAGTTGAAATGTCGAGATTAATGTTGAAGTACAATTTCGAGAAAAAAGTTGAAATGTCGAGATTAAAAAGGAAAAGAAAAGGGAAGAAAAAAAGAGAAAAAAAGGAAAAAAGAAAAAGAAAAAAAAAGGTCAAACTTTTTTGAAAAAGCTCCAGGAGCCACTAGGGCGACGCTAAAGAGCCGCATGCGGCTCCAGAGCCGCGGGTTGCCGACTCCTGATCTATACCAACAACAGACCATTGTTTCCTTGATTACAATAATGACTAGTCATTACTTGTCCTTTTTCCCCATTAATAGCTCGAAAATTCTGTTACGTACAAAAAAAGTTTGGGAACCACTGCCCTAGAGGGATGATCTCTGTGCTTTGACGACAACACTTTAGTATTCCCTTGTAGGTGCCAGAGGAGGTCCCAGGGTAGTTGGCCTCTTTGCTGCCCTTGTGACCCAAACGAAGTTAACGGATGGAAGCATGGCTAGATTTAATGTTCTCTCTGCGCATGTTGGTCATATTTGCTCCACCTTGCTCGGTGGTTGAGACACAGATTTTCAACTTCATGAAGTCTGAGTTTTTCATGTAAATTTGCAGGTTTATAAGCTTATGAGTGTTTTCTCTGAATGTTGATCATCATAAAGAGTTTGACAAAATGTCAGCCCTGACGCAGAATCTTGCATAAGATCGGCATAAAAGGTCAGGGTATCATAAACTCATTGATATGCAGGTATTAACATTTGGCATTCTTCCCCTCCTTAATTTTCAATTTAACAGACATTTAATGAACTTCCACAGCCATTTGTCCAAGCTCATGAGCATTAAATTAAAGCGGCAAAGCAGTTACACGGCACAACGTTTCACACCCTCGATCAGTTCTTCACCGTGGCAACAGTTCACCACACAACCCTGTGCATGCCATAATATTTGTGTGAAAAGCTTTGCTCTGAGTTCCCCACCAGCTCCATAATGCCGTAGGTCTCCATAATGCCCTATTTTACCCATAATTCTATGCCAGGAATGGGTTTTTGTGTGTGTAAACAAAATAACTTCTCCCTGACAGGTGGTCTGAAATTCTTCTGCGGATGCTGTTCGGGTTTATAACGACTGCCAGTCTCCAGTTTTCTTCTATTTTATTTACTCGCCTCGCTCAGGGCTTTTTTCTTTCTCCATCTTCCACTTTTTTTCCCTCCAGCCCCACTTTTCCTGACCTCCTCCTCACCCCAGTTTTCTCCCTTGCAGACTCCCCCTCTCTTGCGCCGCTGTAACTTATCAGTAGCCCTCACTCACCAACAAGAAGTAAATCCTCGTGAGGGCTCCAAACACCACTGATTTATCCCCCTTCATGCTTCATAAGTTCCTGACTGATTTCAGGGGTGGACGTCAGGAATGACAAGAAAGGAGAAGTCAAAGGAGGCAAAGAAAGGCAAGAATGTAGGGGAAAAAGAGAAGGAGCAATAAAGGAAGAAACTAACAGTTGAAGGTAAAAAAAGTGATGGAATAATACAAAGTGAGCATGCAGGAAAAGACAGCGGGGATGTGAATGATGAAGACGAGGGAGAGGGAGAAAAGCAGCAAGCATGAGAATAAGTTCAGTGGAAAAAAATAGAAAAGGAGGAGATAAGAAAGGAAGAAGACAGAACGAAAATAAGGAAAGCAAGAGAGAACCTGGAAAAATCAGGTTGTCAAAGTAGAAAGAAATTGGAAAACGGCGAAGGAATGCAAGAGTGTGGAGGAAAAAAATGAGATGAAAGGACGGATGGAAAAGAAGGTTAGAGGAGAATAAATAGGTGGAGTGGTGGTGAAGGGAGAGAAGAAGTCAAGGTCGGAAACCAGTGACAAAAAGGAATGAAATATGCTTGAAGGGGTGAAATGAAAGAAGAGAGAAGTACGGAAGTTGTAGGAATGAAAGTGAGCCTGAGGATGCAAACAGGATGAAATGAAAGGGACAGAGAATGGTGGCACAGTGAGTGGGGTTGGGAAATAAATGTATGAAAAAAATCAAATGACAGAGGGATGATAAACTCAAATGGCTGGATAAAGGAAGGAAGTAAAAGAACAGAAGAAAATTGGAGGAAAAGGGAAAGAAGAGGGAAAAGAAGACTGATTTAAATAAAGAGCAAAGGAGGTGCAGTAAAAGCAAACAAGGAGATGGAGAGTGAACAACTGAGGATGGACGAAAGGGAACCGAGGAGACGAAACGGTATCTCAGGAAGGAAAGGGGGAGATTTGGTGAAGACATGAACATTTGAAAGAGGAACGATGAAAAAGAAGAGAAGTATGACCAAACAAAAGAAAGTTAAGAGCAAAATATTAAAAAGTGGGAAAAGCACGACTGAGGTCACATTTCTGGACAAAATAATTTCAAGGGAGGAAGTCAAAATAAAATTCTGGTTCGGCTTTCATCGATCCCCCTATGCAGTTGGTTTGCCCGTGTTTATGAGGCAAATGGAGAGAGGGGAGGATGGCGAGCGCGAGGTTGGAGAGCAGAGTGGTAAAGAGCGAGAGCAGAGGTGACGAGTGGCGTGTAAATGCAGGTGGGCCGTATCGATCCGAGTCTGCAGGCCGTGCATCGACCCGCCAGGAGATGAGGACTGATTACATCGCAGTTAAGAGCCACATGAAAGGAAGCGGCTGGAGAGCTGCGCTGCTCTCGTGGCCATTAAAGGCTTTGAAAATCACTTCATGTATGCAGTGGTGTGTCCAGTATGTTGAGTGGAACACACGTGTGAGGAGAGTCACGCGTGCATGCGTCCTCAGACACTATCCGGCCCGGAGGCTACACGCGACTCCCGACTAAACCAAAAGACTTGAACCTTCACAGTACCGGGTCATGCTTTTGGCTTGGAGTAAAGAACGCGGTCACACCTTCTGAGCATCAAAGTGGGATTGTCTCAGAGGTGACGATAAGAATAAACCCCTCCACAGATGCTTTTAGCCTGACCAATAGGAGCATTTTTAAACTTGATTAAAGCTGCTTTTGTCAAACAAAACCAGACATTGCTGTTAAACAATGAGAATTCCACATCAGTCTGTTGCACATAAGTACGGAAGAGTATTAGGGCCAGGCAGGAGAAAAATAAAAATAATATTGGAGAGGAGGAAGATTTTTTTTTAATTATGCACTTCGAGAAAAAAGTCGAAATGTCGAGAATAATGTTGAAGTAAAATTTCGAGAAAAAAGTCGAAATGTTTTTTCTCGAAACTGTATTTCAACATTAATCTCAACATTTCGACTTTTTTCTCAACATTTCGACTTTTTTCTCAACATTTCGACTTTTTTCTCAACATTTCGACTTTTTTATCGAAATTGTATTTCAACATTATTCTTGACATTTCGACTTTTTTCTCAAAACTGTATTTCAACATTAATCTCGACATTTCGACTTTTTTCTCAACATTTCGACTTTTTTCTCAAAACTGTATTTCAACATTAATCTCAACATTTCGACTTTTTTCTCAACATTTCGACTTTTTTCTCAACATTTCGACTTTTTTCTCGAAATTGTATTTCAACATTATTCTTGACATTTCGACTTTTTTCTCGAAACTGTATTTCAACATTAATCTCAACATTTCGACTTTTTTCTCAACATTTCGACTTTTTTCTCGAAATTGTATTTCAACATTATTCTTGACATTTCGACTTTTTTCTCGACATTTCGACTTTTTTCTCGAAACTGTATTTCAACATTAATCTGGACATTTCGACTTTTTTCTCGACATTTCGACTTTTTCTCAAAGTGCACCATAAAAAAAAATCTTCCCCTCTCAAGTATTTTTTCTCCTGCATGGCCCTAATACTCTTCTATACATAAGCCATTCTCTCAGACAAAAACCTTAAGAATTCACAACATTTCTATAATCTAATCAACAAGGTGTTGAGTGTAGGAAAATGCATAAAAATGTAAATGATTGTAATATTTGCAAGCATCGAGCTTGCTTCCTCTTAACAAGTATTAACAGCTGGTGTAACTCGACCTGCATCAGGTGTTTATACGGTCACGATTGTCAAGCAGTCACCAAGTATCATTGTCAACACTGTCATGCAATTAACCATAAAATGTTTAAAAGGTCTTCTCCAAACCGTTCCCCTCCATAAAATGAAGTTTGAGATTGTAAAGATTTCTTCACAAAACTTTGTCGCCAATGTACCTGTGTCATGTGCAACAACACTAGGAGTGTAACGATACACTAATCTCACGATACGGTACGATACACGATATTGAGGTCACGATAACGATACGATATTATAGCAGTATTTTTTTAACAACCTTGAATGAGGAACATATGACTGGAAAAAATGGTCTTTTATTTGAAAGACACAAAATACAAAACAATGCTGTGCATTTGCCCTATTGTTACAGTTTGTAATGCTTTATAACTGTTTAAGTTTTAAAGAGAAAGCCAGGCCAACCATTTTCTAAAACTGAACTAAAAGTAAATGTCAGGTTTGCATTATGCATCTTCAGTTTCATACAAGTACAAATATTTTGCCACAAACTGAATAGTTTCTCTCATGTATGATTTTACTTTTTTCTTTTCCAGAAATGTAACAACTAAAATTAAGTAAATAAATACAAGTAAATAAATACATACAATTTTACATAATAAAAAAGATTGATTCATGCTCACCTTATAAGTGTAAGAGGAGATTTATTTTTGTTAAGAAGGTTATTTTGGTAATTCAGGGTTCATTATTTTATGAATATATTCTTTATATTCTGATGTAAATCAGGGACTATAATCAGTTTATCTGTAGTGTTTAGTCTGTTTTAGATTGGGCGGAGTGATACGCCACAGTACGGCACTAGGTGCTGTGTTGATGTTCTAAAATCCTACACTGTTGAGCGGACAGTAAAGTACTCCCAAACTCTGAAGAAGTTTTCCCCGACCCGAAAAAGGTTTAATTTAATAAGGTAAGGCTTAACTCTACACCAGACGGTACTAGTTTCTTCTGAGCGGAGGAAGATTTTGGACCGCGGGTCGAGCCGCGGTCGGCACGCGTGCTTGGATGCGCTTTTCTAGTCAACACAATAGATTAATATTAATAACATAATATCGCGATACACTTTGTCACCTCCACGACACGTATCGTGACGTTTTTATATCGCAAAATTTCGTTGCACGATATATTGTTAAACCCCTAAACAA